>NW_004524624.1:7086351-7092909 GCF_000260255.1 Octodon degus | reverse complement strand
ACCCTCCTACATGACACAAATTTTAACTGACAGGAAAAAAAAAACAACAATACAATAGTAATGGGTGAATTTAACATGCCACTGTCACTAAGAGATAGATCAACTAGGCAAAAAGTCAGCAAATAAATAACAAAACTAAACCAAACTCTTGAAGAAATGAACTGGTAGCCTTTACCTAGTGTTTCATCCAGCAGCAACAGAATAAATATTCTTCTCAATTGTACACAGGACATTCTCCAAAATAGACCAAATATTATCACACAGAGCATTTTTGAGTAAATGCAAAGCAACTGAAATTATCCCATGCATACTATCTGACCTCAGTGCAATGAAACTGGAAATTATTAACAAATGAAATGACAAAAATACCACAAACACATAGAAATTAAATGACAACCTCCTAAGCAACCAGCAGATCACAGATGTAATTAAAGAAGAAATTAGAAAATAGTTACAATCAAATGAAAATGTACATACAACTTATTATAAACCTATGGGATGCAATGAAAGC
Source organism: Octodon degus (assembly GCF_000260255.1). Lineage (NCBI taxonomy): Eukaryota > Metazoa > Chordata > Mammalia > Rodentia > Octodontidae > Octodon > Octodon degus. The sequence continues at coordinate 7,092,398 of NW_004524624.1, read as the reverse complement.
TGTCTTCAGAGGAAATTTTTTATCAGTAAATGTGCACATTAGGGAAACAGAACAAGTCCTGAGCAATCTTATGCTGCACTTATTCTCCTAGAAAAAGAAGACCAAGTAAGCTGAAAGCCCAAGAAGATAGGAAATTATAAAGATTAGAGCAAAAATTAATGCATTGGAGATGAAGAAAAACAATAAAAAGAATAAATGAAACAAAGAGTTGGTTTTTTGAAAGAATAAATAAAATAGATAAACCCCTCGCCAACCTGATCAAAAAAATGAAAGAACACTCGCTTGCCAGATCCCTTTTCAGCCAGAGCCCAGGCCAAGCATGTGTGAGAACTTCTGCCTGCTCGCTGGATACACTTCCAGCCAGTGCCCAAGCCCAGCAAGTGTGTGGGACCATCGGCGCACTTTTGTAAACCTCCACCATCAGACAGGCCTGGTGTGGAACCCAACAGCAGAACTACCTGCAGAGAGGTAGGAGCCAGACCCACCCAGCTAGTACAGAAGCTTAACATGTTGCCAGAGGGGCATAGCAGGTTCAATTCCATAGGATGCAGCAGGAAGAAGTGGAGCACAGCAGCCAGACCCAAGCCGGGCCCGCTTGGATGAGTTTGAACTTGGTCTATCCAGACCGGGAAGATGAGACATTTTGCTAAATTCAGATCTATTAGACCATCCTATCTCTTTCTCTTGATTAAGAAAGGGAGCAAGAGGAAACTGGGGTGAACTAGTCTGCCTGAAACATCCCATGGACATCAAAGGGAGGTGATTGACAGAACTTAGGGGAACTAATTTAAGTACAAATTAACAATTTAAAATCTACTAAACTACAAAGACGTAATTTTTGCTCTTACAGTCTAAAATAAAAACCCATCATTTACAAAAGTTTGTCAACTGCTAAATATCCCTACCCATTATTAGTATTCTGATTGTAGTTCTATAAATACAAAACTGTAACTGCCTGAACCACATGATCTCTGTTGGGTAAGAATTTCAGTAGGTACTAAGATAAAAACTGCACCAGAGATCTACAGCAAAGGTCAAAGGACAATGCCATACAAAATGACAAAGGGAAGGAGAATTCTCAGGCCCAGAGCCCACCAGAACAAATGCAGTAGACATCAGCATAGAAGAAATTGGAAATCACAAACCTGAAATTTCTGAAATAATAGCAACACAAGTAAAGAAACAACTGCAGAAAACTATAGAGGAAATCAGATCAGAAATAATCTCTGAAGTAAGAAAAGAAATGATAACTATAATGAAAGATTACTGAGCATTTCTAAAGAAGATGCTGATATAAAAATAGAGGAAAATATAAAAGTGATGGAATCCTTGAATGAGAAATATAGGAAAGAAATGGAACGCATGAAGCAGAGTCAAAGAGACATACAGGAAATTAAGACCTCAATCACAATCTGTCAAAACCATTTGAATGAAAGCGAAGATAGAGTTTCAGAATTTGAAGACACCATTGCAGCTAGTGAAAAGGTAAGAAAAGATCTCTTAAAAACCACTATAATGCAGAAAAAATAATTCAATATCTGCAAAATTATGCAAAGATGAAGAACGGAAGACTAATAGGCACCGATGAAAAAGAAAGAGTAAAGACAAAAGATATGAAAAGAATATAGGTAGAAGTAATAGCAGAAAACTTCCCAAATATGAGGAACCAATCTGACATTCAGGTAACTGAAGCATATAGAACTCCAAAGAACCTCAACCCAATGAAAAACACACCAAGACATATAATAGTCAAGATCCCAGAAATTCAGCATAAGAACAATTTACTAAAAACTTCTAGAGAAAAGAAATAGGTAACACTTAAAGGAAAATTCAACAATAGTGGCAGATTATCTTCATAAACCAACAAGATAAGAAGAACTCAGAGCAAAGTACTTCATATCCTTCAAGAAAACAAATTCCAGACAAAACTGCTATACTCTGCAAAACTATCTTTCAAGTTTGATGGAGAAGTGAAATACTTCCATGACAAAGAACAACTAAAGAATTTCATGATGACAAAGCCAACCCTACACAGACTATGAAAAGATATTGTAGAGAGGGACCAAAATGACCAGGACTCATGAATGACAACAGAAAGAAAAACAATTAAGTAGGAAAAACAATTAAACACAGGAGAAAAAGAGGCATACAACAGCAGGAAAATAACATGTAGATCGTAAGTCAATATAGCTCAATTATAAACATCAATGTAAATGGAATCAATTCACCAATTAAAAGAAATGGACTAGCACAGTGGATTAGGAATCAAAATGCAACAATATCCTGTACACAAGTAACACATTTAACTCATAAAGACATTCATAGGCTGAAAGACAAAGGATGGAAAACAATACTACACGTGCCAGCACCTCAGAAAAGGTAGGGATAGGAATCCTACTCACAGACAGTTTAAACTTCAAACCAAGAATGATCAAACAAAATAAACAAGGCTACTGCATACTGGTTAGGGGAAAAATTCAAAAGGAAGAGGTAGGGGCCAGGGAGATGGCTGAATGGAATAAGCACTTCCCTGGCAAGCTCAAGGGCCTGAGTTCAATCCCCAGTTCTGAAAAAAAAAAAAAAAAAGAGTAAGAGGTAACACTCATCAGTATGTATGCACCAACCATGGGAGCACCTAGCTATATAAGACAAATATTAATGGACATGAAAAATCTAATATTGAATACCACAATCATAACAGGTGAACTTAACACCCCCTTATCCCAAAAATATAGGTCAAGCAGACAAAAAATTAGCAAAGAAGTAGCAGAACTGAACCACATCTGTGAACAAATAGACTTAGAAGACACACACAGAGTGTTTCACTGAGCCACACCTGAATACACATTCTTCTCAGCTGCACATGAGTCATTTTCTAAAATAAAGCACATACTCCTACATAGGTCATACTTAAGCATATGCAAGAAAACAGAAATTATCCCATGCCTATTATCTGAACACAGTGCAGTGAAACTGGAAATAAATGACAAAAGAAACCAGAAACAACCCATAAATACATTACATTGGAAATTGAACAACACTATATTCAGCAACCAATCAGTCACAGATGAAATTAAACAAGAAAAGAAACAATACCTACAACCCAATGAAAATTCAAGTGCAACTTATCAGAATTTATGGGATGCGATGAAAGCAGCTCTTAGAGGGAAATTTACATCTGTGAACTCACACGTTAGGAAAACAGAGAGGGAACAAATAAACACCCCAATATTGCACCTCCAACATGTACAAAAGGAAGAGCAAACCAAACCCAAGGACCAAAGATGGGAAGAAGTCATAAAGATTAGAGCACAAAGTAATTCAACTGAAATGAAGAAAACAGTTCAAGGAATTAACAAATCAAAAGCTGTTTCTTTGAAAGATTAAATAAGATTGATATGCCACTAGCTAGCCGCATCAAAAAAGCAAAGAAAAAATCACATGCAAGCAATAAGGAATGAAAAGGGGGTGATTACCACTGACCTAGTGGAAATTCAGAAGATTATCAACAGCTACTTTGACAAACTTTTCTCTCACACAATAGAAACACAGAAGAAATGGACAGATCCTACAAAGGTACAAATTACCAAAACTGAATCAAGAAGATATAACAACTCTCAATAACCCAATAACAGCCAATGAAATATGAAATGTAATTTTAAAAAAAACCTACCGACAAAGAAGTGTCCTAGTCCTGATGGATTCACAGATGAATTCTACAAAAAATCCTCAAACTCTTCAATGAAATTGAAAAGGAAGTGATCCTTCCAAAATCATGGCTGGAGGCAAGTATTATACTGATACCAAAATCAGGGAAAGACACAACTAAAAAAGAGAACTACAGGCAAATCTCCCTCATGAACATAGATGCAAAAATCCTCAATAAAATCCTAGCAAATAGAATACATCAAGTCATCAAGAAGATTATACACCCAAACCAGGTAGGATTCATCCCAGTGTTGCAAGGATGGTTCAGTATACACAAATTTATAGTGTAATACACTATATCAATAGAGCCAAATCTAAAAACCACATGATCATCTCAACTGATGCACAAAAGGCTTTTGAAAAAGTCCAACACTCATTCATGTTCAAAGTCCTACAGATGGGGCTGGTGAGATGGCTCGGTGGTCTAAAGCACCTACTTAGAACAAGCTAAGCCAAACAAAACATAGGGACCGCGGTTCAATCCCCCAGTACCACATGCCAGCCAGCCCCACCCCTTGGTGGGCTGAGCTGACCACACACACACACACACACAAAATAAAATAAATAAATATTAAAAAAAAAGTCCTACAGAAAATTGGAATAGATAGCCTCTACTTCAATATGATAAAAGCCATCTATGACAACCCAATGGATACTGTTATTCTAAATGAAGAAAAACTGAAATATGTTACTCTCAGATCTGGTACAAGACAAAGATGTATTCTATCACCACTCCTATTCAATATAGTTCTGAAATCATCAGCTATAGCCATTAGACAAAAGAGACAAATAAAAGGAATAAGAATAGGTAAAGAAGAAGTTAAATTAACATTATTTGCAGATGACATGATACTTTACTTGGAAGACCCAAAAAACTCCACTAAGAAGCTACTAGAATTGATACACAAACTCAGTGACATAGCAGGATACAAAGTCAATACCCAATGTGAATAGCATTCCTCTACACAGATAACAAGCACACTGAGAAGGAAATTATAGAAATAATACCTTTTACAATAGCACCACGGAAAATGAAATACCTTGCAATTCATCCAACTAAAGAAGTCAAAGATCTTTTCAAGGAAAATTCCAGTACTCTTAAAAAAGAGATCATAGAGGATTTAAGAAAATGGAAAGATAATCCCTGCTCATGGATAGAAAGAACCAACATTGTGAAGATGGCCATACTCTCAAAATTGCTCTACAGGTTTAATACAATCCCTATCAAACTACTACAAACATACCTCCCAGACCTAGAGAAATCATTCCTAAATTTTATTTGGATCCAGAAAACACCTAGAATAGCAAAGGCTGTCCTGGGCAACAAAGACAAGGCAGAATGCATTACAATTCTTGAGTTGAAATTATACTACAAAACTACTGTGATAAAATCAGCATGGTAATGGTAATAAAATAGACCCAAGGATCAATGGCATAGATTAGAAGACACAGAAGCTTCTACAAACACACTCAGACACCTTATCTTTGACAAAGGGGCCAAACAGACCTACTGGAAGAAAGATAACCTCTTTAACAAATGGTGCTGGAAAAACTGGCTCTCTACATGCCAAAAACTAAAACTTGACCCAGGTCTATCACCATGCACTAAGCTAAAGTCAAAATGGATTAAAGATCTAAACATTAAAAACGAAACACCAAATCTCATGGAAGAGAAATTAGGAGGAACTCTTGAAGACATGGGGGTAGGAAAAGAGCTCATGAACAAAAATCAAATTGCTCAGGAAACACTTGAAAGAATTAACAACTGGGACTTGCTCTTATTGAGAAGTTTTTTCACATCAAAAGAAATTACTAACAAAGTGAAAAGACAACCCATAAATTTGGGAAAAAAACTTGACAAATAAACACTCAGACAAAGGTCTGCACTCTAGAATATATAAAGAGCTATAAAACATTAGGGCCCCAAAATTTAAAGACCCAATCCAGACATGGGCATCTGAGATGAACACACTTCTCAGAGGATAAAATCAAAGAAGTGAATAAATATATGAAAAAATGCTCCACATCACTAGCCATCCATGAAATGCAGATTGAAACAACACTGAGATACAATCTCAACCCAGAAAGAATGGCTATCAAAAAGAAATCAACAAATAACAAATGTTTGAGAGGCTGTGTGGAAAAAGGAACCCTTCTCCACTACTACTGGAAATAGACTGGTGCAACCATTATGGAAATCAATGTGAAGACTCCTTAAAAAACTAGGACTGGAAATCCCATTCAAACCAGCTATACCCCTACTGCGACTTTTCCTGGAGGAACTGAAAATGTCATATCATGGTGATATATGTGTACCTATATTTATAGCAGCATATTTG
>NW_004524624.1:7084500-7085999 GCF_000260255.1 Octodon degus | reverse complement strand
AGCTAGGAAACATAACAGTAGCAAAGCCATACATTTATATGCACAAGATGGTTAAGGCAATGATCCTGAGAATTTTCAGCATACTTTTGAAACTAACTGTTAATTGGTAGGATTCTCACCCTGACTAACTACGTATGCTGATAGCTGTGAACTAAGCAACTGAAGCTAACAATGTGTAATGGTAGGCTCACACTTGAAATGCCTGTCATTCTGGTCTTCTAAATACGTACTGCTTCTCATGACATACCAAGTACTGCCATACTGTCTCTCAAGTAAATGTTTGTGTTTTTTAAAGAAAAAAAGGGTAATAAATGAAAACAAACCCAAAAAATGGTACAGAACTGTCCTTCTACAATGTTGTATATGGTTAGATTTCTAAATTTCTATGTAAAAATATGTAATTTTTTATTCCTATTTTTTTAATTTTTTTAGGTTTTTTCCTCATATTCTAGAGGAACTTAAATTTTAATATCAATATTTGATGGAAAATACCTGTTCCATGTAATGCCTAAGATGTTTGATATTCAGATAGATAGTAAGATTAAGCTCAACTGCCTATGTTGTAAGGTAATAATAATACGTTTCTCTTCTGAAGGGTTAGTAACCCAAGATTGCAGACAAAAAATTAGAGAAAAAGAGGGACTGCAAGGACAGCCAACATTTTGGCCCTAGCCTTTCAAAGTCAGTGAAAATTCAGGACATAGGAGATTCTGTACTGTAACTTCCTGTAACTCAGTTGTGTCCAAAGTTTTCTGATCAAGGATATAATGGGGCCACAGAGGAAAGTGATCAGTGATGTAAAGTGTGCCTAAGGAGAGTCACAGGGAGAGAAAACATTCTCTCAGGCTTTCAGAGAAAGCAAATTGGTCAAGCAATAGCTGTGACTCATCCACACGGCTGACACTGACAAAGGATCTACAAACTGCAGTACAGGGTTTCAGTTTAAATTTTGAGGGGATTTGACTGACTTTATCAGATACAAAAGTTACATTTCTTGTTGTATAGGTCTTGCTTTAGCTTGGTCTTAACTACCCAGCAGAAAAGTATAGAAAAGAAGTATGAAGAGTAAAACCATATTAATATGATGAGCTGTAAAAGGCTCAAGTCAACAACTTCTGACATTGCCAGTCTTACAGAAAACCCACTACTATTAGAGAGTACTGGACTATGTTGGAACATTTTGCAGATTTCATGTACCTATAATATTTACATGACAAGGAAAGTCCTTTTCTGACAAAACTAACCAAAAAGGGGGCTACAAATGAATGACCATTTTGTATCTACATACTCAAAATAATTAGGATAGATATACAGCTTCATTTCTTAATTCAATGAATAGAGATATTTTTTCTAATAGTGTTTGTGGACAGGTTGTCATATCTGTATCTTGTACAATGTATAACCACTAAGACAACAATATACAATGTATTAATTATTGCAACTGTGGTAGTAATCAGTTATGAAACTGTCTTATTGCAATTTTTTCTCAATAAAATTAT
>NW_004524624.1:7077050-7078971 GCF_000260255.1 Octodon degus | reverse complement strand
CTACTGGACTCTTTTAGAATATTTTGCTGAGTTAACACACCTATAATTTCAAATAACGGAACTAAGCAAGAAAAGAGGATTCAAATGAATGTCCATTTTGTATCTGTGTATTCAAAATGGTTAGAATAGATATAGTTTCATTCTCTTAATTAATAGAAGGATTTGTCCTAATAGTGTTTGTAAATAGGATATCATGTCCCCATCTTGTACAGTAATTAACCACTAGGAAGAATGTGTGCAATGTGCTAATTATTGAAACTGTCCTACCAATTTGGTTTGAAACTGTCTCATTGCTATTTGTTTCTCAATAAAATTTTGGGAAAAAATAAATAAATAAATAAATTTCTGTGTAAAAATTGCATAATTGTTTTAAACATTCTGTAGGGACTTGAATTTTAGAATATCCATGGTTGTTGGAAAGTAGCAGTTCCATTTTATGTCAAAGGTGGTTATATTCAGACAGGTAGTGATGTTAACCTGTTATAGGATAATAATAACACTAGGCTTCTCTTCTGGATGTTTAACAACTAAAGTTTGCAGAACAAAATTTACTCAGATAGATGGAATAAAAAAGATAGCCCATATTTTTTTGTTTGGGTTTTTTATTTTATTGAGAAACAAATAGCAATGATAGAGTTTCAAAACTGATTAATAGGACAGTTTCAATAATTAATACATTGTACATTGTTATCTTCTTAGTGGTTATCCATAGTACAAGATGCAGACAGGATATTCTGTCCGAACACTATTAATACAAATCTTTTTTCTCATTGAATTAAGCAAAAGTAACTGTATATCTATCCTAACTATTCTGTATATACAGATACAAAATGGTCCTTCATTTGTATCTGCTTTTTTGTTTAGTCCTGTCAGAGATGGGTATTCCATTCGCATCTAAATACTATAGGTGTGTGAATTCAGCAAAAAAAAATCCAACACAGTCCAGCAGCCCACAATAGTAGTAGGTTATCCACAGAAGTTGTTGACTTGAGCCTTTCACAGCTCAGCATATTAATATTGCTTTACTTTATATATCTCATTTTTATATTTTTCTGCTGGATGGTTAAGAGCAAGACCTATATAACAAGAAATGTAACTTTTGAATCTGATAAGGTCAGTCAAGTACCCTCAGGATTTACCTTGTAACCCTGTACCACAGTTTGCAGATCCTTTGTCAGTGTTAGCCATGTGGATGAGTCATGGCCATTGCTTGACCAGTTTGCTCTCTGTGAATGCCTGAGAGAATGTTTTCTCTTCATGTGACTTTCCTTAAGCACACTCCACATCATCAATCACGTTGCTTTGTGGCCCTATAATCTCCTTGATCAGAAAATTTGGGACACAACTCTTCAAGGTCAGTGAGGGCTCAGGATATAAGAAAACCTCTGCTGTGACATCTTGCAACCAAGCAGTGTCCCAAATTTTTCTCTCTGGCATTCACAGAAAGCAAATTGGTCAAGCAATGGCTGTGACTCATCCAGATGGCTGACATTGACAAAAGATCCACAAGGTGCTGTACATGGTTCCAGGGTAAACCCTGAGGGGATTTGACTGAACTAATCACATAGCAAAAGTTACATTTTTAGTTACATAGGTCTTGCTTTAACTTGGCCTTAACCATCCTGCAGAAAAGTGTAACTGCAATGTATAAAAAGTAAAGCTATATTAACATGCTGAGCTATAAAATGCTTAAGTCAACAACTTCAGACAATTGTCAGTTGTGCTGATAACTCACTACTATTATGGACTAGTGGATGATATTGCATTATTTAGTGGAATTCAAGTACCTACAATCTTTGGACTGGCCTCAACTATGAAAAGGTCCTTTAGAGACTTCTCCAAATACAGCTTCTCTAACAACAAAGGAACACGCATTTCTGACAAAACAAAACAAAAAAAGGAGATATAAATAAAGCACCAT
>NW_004524624.1:7068350-7076720 GCF_000260255.1 Octodon degus | reverse complement strand
ATAATTAAAAAGGAAAGACACTAAAGACCCTAGAGAAATTAAGAAGATCATTAATACCTACTTCCAAAATCTTTACTCTCACAAGATTGGAAACACAGAGGAAATCTACAGTTTCCTAGCCACCTGAGAAATGCCAAAGCTGAGTCAAATTTGGGTTACAAATTCTGAGTGACCCAATAATGAGAAGCAAATCTGAAAATATAATTTTTTTTTTTTTTTTGGCAGAACTGGGCATTGAACTCAGGCCCTTGCGTTTGCCAGGGAAGCTCTTATTCCACTGAGCCATCTCCCTGGCCCGAAAATATAATTTTTAAAAAACCTACCAAGAAAGAAAAGCCCATTCCTGATGGATTTACAGGAGAATTCTACAAAAAAATTTAGAAAAGATTTTGCCAATTTTTCTCAAACTCTTCAATGAAATTGAAAGCAAAGAAATTCTCCCAAATTGATTCCTGGAGGCAAGTATTACTCTGATTCCAAAACCAGAGAAAGACTCAACTACCGACAAGAACTATAGTCCTATATCTCTAACAAATATAGATGCACAAATCCTCAATAAAGTGCTAGCAAACAGAATGCAGCAAATTATCAAAAAGATTATACATCATGGCCAAGTGGGATTCATTCCATGAATGCAGGGATGGTTCAACATATGCAAATCCATAAATGTAATAAACCACATCAATAGAACCAAGAACAAAACCCACAAGACCATCTCAATAATGCTTAAAAAGATTTTAACAAAGTTCAGCACACATTCATGATAAAGAACACCCTACAGATAATTAGAATAGATGGTCTATATCTCAACCTGATAAAAGCCATCTATGAGAAACAAACAACCAACATCATACTAAATGGGCAAAAACCAAAGGCCTTCACTTTAAAATCAGGAACAAGACAAGGATGCCCATGGCTCCACTGCTATTCAATTTAATTCTGGAAACATTAGCCACAGCAATTAGACAAGAGAGACAAAAGAAATAAGAATTGGAAAAGAAGAATTGTAATTATCACTATTTGTGGATGACATGATACTTTACATAGAGGACCCAAAAACTCAACCAAGACTCTTGTACATGTAATCACAAAATTCAGCGACATAGCAGGACACACTGTCAACACCCAAAAATCAGTAATATTTTTGTACACAAACAATGAATGCATTTAGGGAGAAATTAGCAAAACCATGCCTTTCACAATAACATCCAAAAAAACGAAATACTTAAGAATCAATCTCACAATGATGTAAAAGTTTATACAGTGAAAATTATGGTACTCTGAGAAAAGAGATTGAAGAGGATTTGAGAAATTGGAAAAATATTCTATGCTCCTGGATAGGAAGAACCAACATTGTGAAAATTGCCATTCTGTCAACATTGTTATACTGATTCAGTGCAATCATGGTTAAAATACTTCATGTATACCTCACAAAGCTATAGAAAACTTTCCTCAAATTAATTTGGAACCAGAAAAAACCCAGAATATCAAAAGCAATTCTGGAAACAAAGGAAAGGCAGGAGGTGATTTAAGGATCAGTGAAAGAGATTAGAAAATGCAGACACAACTGTAAATACACTCAGCCACCTTATCTTTGATAAAGGGGTCAAACATGCTCACTGGAAGATAGTCTCTTTAATAAATAGTACTGGAAAAACTGGTTTTTCACATGCCAAAGTCTAAAACTAGACCCTTTCTAGTCACCATGCACAAAGTTACACTCAAAGTGGATCAAAGATTTAAATATTATAATAGAAACATTGAATCTTCTGGAGGAAAATGTAGGTAGAAATCTAAAGACATAGAGGTAGGTAGAGAATACAGAAACAAAAAGCAAACTGCACAGGAACTATTTCAAAGAATCAACAACTGGAACATTGATTTTTTGAAAAGTTTCTGTATTTCAAAGGAAATCTCCAACAGAATGAAGAGAAAACCCACAAACTGGGGAAAAAAATTATAGCTGACTGTCCCTCCATCAAAGGTCTTTTATCTAGGACATATAAAGAATTTTTAAAAATCAGATCCAGCCCCAAATTAAAAGACCCAACCCAAAAATGGGTATCTGAGATGCATAAACACTTCTCAGAGGAAGAAATACAAATAGCAAGTAAATATACAAAAAACTGTTCAACAACATTGGTCATTTGAGAAATGAAAATCAAAAAAACACTGAGATTCCATCTCATCCCAGAAAGAATAGCTAACATCAAGAAGTCAGCCAATAACAAATGCTGAACAGGCTGTGGAGAAAAAGGAACACTTCTGCACTGTTGGCTGGAGTGCATACTGTTCAACCACTATGTGAAATCAGTACAGAGATTCCTTGAAAAGCTAGAATTGCAGATGTCATTCAAACCACCTATACCCCTCCTGGGTATTTTTCTAGAAGAACTGAAAACCTCATACCATAGCGATATATGTGTACTCTTGTTCATAGAAGTACAAGTTTTCATAGCTAAATCCTGGAAATAACCCAGATGCCCATTAACTGAGGAATGGATAAAAAAATATGTGAGTTTTTTTCCACAATAAGGAATTATTCAGCTGTAAAACAGGAAAAAATTAATGTTTTGTTGGTAAATTGATGCAACTAAAGAACCTACAATTAAGTGAAATAAATCAGATTCACATGTGCAAACTTCATATTGTCTCCTTAGTGTGAGAACCTGAAAGAAAAAGATGGAAGTATAAGGGTAAAATAAATACTGGGAAAAGGGAATGAACTTATTCAAAAGGAAAGAGTTACTGAGTTGAGAAGTACAGGAAAGGGAGTGGGGAAATAGATTTATGTACCTATGTAAGCAGAATGGTTTGGCCAACTGTACTGTGAATTTCTGCTGGTCTATAGAAAGAAGTAGTTAATATTCTAATTTGTTTCATCTCCTTTTTTCAATTGTGCTTTTTATTATTTTAATGAGAAAAAAGATAAAATAGTAATAAAACAATTTCAAAACAGGTTAGTAGGACAGTTACAATAATTAATATGTTGCATATTGTTTTGTAGAAGTTATTCAGAGGACAAGATGCAGACATGCTATCTAAACAATATTAGTACAAACATTTCTTCTCAATGAACTAAAACAAAGTAGCTATATGTCTAACCTAACTATCTTGGCATCAAGTATGAAAAGGTCTTTTAAAGACTTCACCAATTTCAATTGTACTTTTTCACTTCTTAACTTCTTTTATCTTTTCTTTCTTCTTCCAATTTTGTGTGTGTATATCTGGTAATATGTATAACTGGTTGGAAGACAATACTATGCGTTACAACAAATACTACAAAATTCATATCACTTCATTAAGTGAAATTCTGTATCACTCATAACTTATTATTTTAATTCTAGGTTGTACCCTCTTTTAAAAATTTAAATAAATAAATAAAAATAAAGACTCTGTATTGTTAAGATGTCAGCTCTTGGGCTGGGGAGATAGCTCAGCACTATAAGCACCTGCCTGGCAAGTGCAAGGACCAAGTTCAATCTCCGGTACCACATGCCATGCTGCTCCTGTAACCCTGGGAATGCCATGCCAGTTACTGAAACCAGGCATGATGGCACATGCCTGTAATCTCAGCAATGGGGAGGCTGAGACAGGAGGATCACTACAAGTCTGGGCTGTGTAGCAAGACCCTATAACAAATTTTAAAAACTAAATAATTTTTAAAAGATGTCATTCATTTCCAATTTAGTCAATATATTCAGTGGAATCAAAACTATAATTGCAGCAGGCAAATCTTTAATATGGAAGAAAATGAAGTTAGAGTTTATTTGCCAGTACAAAGAGCCTCAAATAGACAAAAAAAAAAATTGAAAAGGAGAAAAGTTAAACTATTCAGACTCTCCACCTGACATAAAGATAAAATAAACAAGCCATTGTGATATTGGTAAAAGAACAGACAAAAATTAAGAGCAAAGAAATAGAAAAATGTAAAGGTAGTTAACTGATCTTTGACAAAGGAATAAAAATAGTTTTCTCCTTCTTTTAGCAGCTAGTGCAGAAACAAGTGAATGCACAGATGTAAAATAAATAAATCTAGAAACAAAACTATCTTACACAAAATTAACTCAACATGGATTATAATTGTAAAGAGTAAAACTATAAAAAGATCTAGAAGAAAATATAATAGAAAATGATACACCATTGGGTTTGCAGTGCATTTTTAAATGCAACATCAAAAGCAAAACCCTGAAAGAAAATCTTGATAAGTTGAACTTTACTAAAGCTTAAAACTTGTATTCTACGAAAGGCAGTAGTAAGGCAATCAAAGGACAATTATATATCTACTAAAGAACTTGTTTCCAAAAAAAAGAACCCTTATAATTCTTTTTTATTTATTCATTTTATTGAGAAAGAAATAGCAATGAAATAGTTTCAAACCGATTAGTAGGACAGTTTCAATAATTAATACATTGCATATTTTTGTCTTCATAGTGGTTATTCATAGTATAAGATGCAGACATGATATCCTGTCCAAACACTATTAGTACAAATCTTTCTTCTCGTTGAATTAAAAGAAAGTAGCTGTATATCTATCCTAACTATTTTGTATATACAGATACAAAATGGTCCTTCATTTATATCCCCTTTTTTTGTTTAGTTTTGTCAGAGATGGTTATTCTATTGCCATTTAAATGATGCAGGTGTATGAATTCAGCATAATAATCCAAGAGATAGCTCAGTAGAATAAGTGCTTGCCTGGCAAGCACAGAGTTGTGAGTTCAATCCCTGGTACTGCAAAAAAAAAAAAAAAATCTATAGAAGGATACAAATGAATGACCATTTTGTATCTGTGTACTCAAAATAGTTAGGATAGATATACAGCTGCATTCTCTTAATTCAATGAATAGAGAAATTTGTTCTAATGGTGTTTGTGGACAAGATATCATGTCTGCATCTTGTACAATGAATAACAACTAAGACAACTCTATGCAATGTATTAATTATTGAAACTGTGTTAGTAATCGGTTTTGAAACTGTCTCATTGGTATTTGTTTCTCAATAAAATTATTTTTAAAAAAAGAAGGGAAAAAATAATCCAATATAGTCCAGTAGTCCATAATAGCAGTGGGTTATCCATAGGACTGGCAATGTCAGAAGTAGAACACTTATAGTTCAAAAATAAGAAAATAAACCACTTTTTAGATATGAAAAAAATCTGAAATATACTTCACCAAAGAAGATATACAAATGATAAATATATGAAAAGTGATCAGTATCATTTGTCATTATGAAATTTAAAGTTAAAACAACAGTAAGATGTCCCTATAAACCTATTAGAATGAAGAAAAATAAAATTTAAAAAATGAATACCATTCCTGGTGAGAATGCAGAGAAAAAAGAAGTCTCATGCCTTGCTGGTAAGAATGAAAAATAAAACAGCCACTCGGGAGGTCAGTTTGCTGAAGTTTTACAAAGTAAAACAGCTTATCATGTCATCCAGCCACTGCACTCAAATACTCACCCAGCTGACTTCAAAAACGTAAGTATACAAAATCAGCATATAAATGTTTAGAGCCTTTCAAAAATAATCACCCAAAACTGGAAGCCACCATGATGCCCTTCAACAGATGAATGGATAAACCATAGTACATCCAAACGATGAAATATTGTTGAGCAATAGAAAGGGACACGGGAGACACAAAAAGACATGACTGAATCTTAAAGGCACATGGCTAAGTGAAAGAAACTAATCTATAAGCCTACATACCACACAAATCCATTTCTATAGCAATCTGAAAAAGACAAACTATATGGAAAGTAAACAGATCTGTGGTTGCCAGGGGCATAACAGGGGAAAGGGCATGGAAATAGGCAAAGCACAGGGTGTATTCTTAGACCACTGAAACTGTTCTATTTGCTATAGTAATAAAATGTAATACATGGTGTTATGTATGTTTGAAATCCCGCCAAACTTTCTCTACAGAAAGAAGTATGTAAGTCAATGTACAAATTTCTTTTAAAAATCATTTATGAGGTGTAGTATTCCCAGGGTGGGATGCAGGCTATAACAAATACATTTAATTGCACTAAACATCATGAAACAACTTCAGAGAATAGAGTAGAGGGATAAACGTCCCACCCAAATAGTTTTGGAAATTGTAGAGTCTAATACTAAAAGCAAAAGGAACTTTAAAGATAAAAGTAATGTACATAAGCAAAGTAAACATTGTTAAAGTTGACTGCCTTCGCATTAGGAGTTAATTCTGAAACTTCTATACAGGTGTACTAGAATTAAAGAATTAATTTTCATTAAATGAATGAAATACAGCTGAAGCCAGGTACCTGTCTGTATAGTAGAAGTCGCAGATAATCACAAGGAGGTAGTTAGTATTATCTATTTAGTAATGGATTCAAACTGGGGATGTCAGCAAAAATTCCTGTTTTAACAGGCATGGTGGCAATGTCTGTAATCCAAGTACTCTGGAGGCTGAGGCAGGGTTGCCATGAGTCTGAGGCCAATCTGGGCTACACAGTGAGTTCAAGGCCAGCCTGAACTATAGAGTAAGATACTGTCTCAAAAAAAAAAAAAAAAAAAAAAAAAAAAAAAACTTGTGTTTATCTTAATACAGTTATATGCAGTTAAATGTTTAGCTTAACAGATATAAGAAGACTTATCTATATACACAAGTTAGTATACACATGAATGTCTCAGATCTTCCAGCTAAGAAAGCCCAGAAGCAATACTTCAACATCAATGAGCACACGCAAGACCCAGATCTTGGTTTCTAATTCCACTCAGTTAAAGGAACTGGTGTTCTCTGGAACAATAGTTTATTCTAGGACTGATATAGGAAATATACAAGATTAGCCTATAGCATCTTCTAGTGCAAGAAAGAAAGGAAGTGCAGGGGCATGGGGAGACAATGACAGAGGCCTAGCAAAAGGACGCAGGAGCCAAGCAGTAGATTCCAAGGACCACAGCTTGGCAATTTGAATGAAAAATAGTACCAGATTATTACTCAAATAAAACATAAACACACATGATCCATGCTGATATAAATAATTGAATAAGCAAACATTACAAAATAAGCACAACTCCTCAGCAGAAGAACTTAAAATAATGCAAATAGATAGCCTCACTATTTAAATGTAAGCTACACACAATGATGACCTTCAAAAGAACATAGCATGGAAAGAAAGAAGAGTAACTTCTTAGAGAAGACAATTTCAGCATGGTGACCAAGGTAGTAAGTCATGGTGATAGTCTATACTTCATACGATCTGATAAAAATGGCACATGACTTCTATGATCTTCCTCATATCCCATAACCTCAGTCTAATTATAATAAAACCAGACAAGTCCCAGTGGAGGGACAGTGTATATAATCCCTGATCCCTCACTCAAAACTGTCAGGTCATTGAAAACAAGAGACCGAGAAACTGCTACAGCTGAAAGAAGCCCAAGTACAAGGACAACTAAATGCTATGTGGTGTTGTGCATGGGGTCCTGGAATAGAAAGGGACAGTAAATCTAAATAAACTGTAGATTTTAATCAACAGCAATACATCAATATTTGTACATCAATTGAAGCCATAGTTATGCTAAATGTTAACAACAGAGGAACTGGGTGCAGGATATGTGAGAATTCTTTATTTATATTAATTGCAATTTTTGGTAAAACTAAAACTATTCTAAAATAATTTTTTACAGTGAGTTGCCAGTACTTAATTCTTTACAAACCACAACTGTTTTCTTTCTTCCACCTGTCCTCACCCTCTTCCTCTATATCCTTCCTTTCTTTATCTCCATCTCCTCCCTTACCTGATTTAGAATCCCTATCAGAAGCACAGCTGTAGTTTAATAATAATCAAGAGACTGGGGAGATAGCTCAGTGGCATAAGCACCTGCCTGGAAAGCACAAGGTTCTGAGTTTGATCCTCAGAACCAATCATCATCATTATCACCATCATCATCATCATAATTATCATCATCATCAAAAGGAAAATCAAGCTGACTGCTAATTCCTCCTGGTTCATTACTGTGAAGTTTGAGGGACTGTGAGCACAAGTTGTATGGCATGCAACCCTAATCCCTCTAAAGCACTTGGAAATTGGTGGAAACTATTTCTTCATAAATAGGTCCCAAAGACTCTCTCCCATACAAACCTGTCTTTGAAATAATTTAACAACCTCTATTTAGCTACCTCACCTACAACTGATTGCTAGCCATCACATTAGTTTATTTTCTGTTTCTATCACAAAATATTTGAATTAAGTACTTTACAAAGAAGAGAGATCATCTGAGGATGTACCTCCATTGTATAGTGCTTACCTACCATGTACAATGCTGAAAGGCAAACAGGAAGGGAGGGAGGAAGAAAAGGAAGGAAGGAAGGAAGGAAGGAAGGAAGGAAGGAAGGAAGGAAG
>NW_004524624.1:7058725-7068245 GCF_000260255.1 Octodon degus | reverse complement strand
GAGGAGAGGAGAGGAGAGAAGAACAGATAAAGGGCCAGGGAGATGGCTCTGCAGACTAAGCACCTGCTTAGGCAAGTGCAGGGACCAGGATTCGATTCCAGGCTATGCCAGCCATGCCCCTGGGCATGCTGAGCCAGCCACTGACATGAAAAGGAGGGGTGTGGCTCACTCTGCTCTTTCTTTGTAAACAATCTCTTTTGATGGCCCACCCCCCAATGGCCTAATCAACTTTCACTGGGCCCACCTCTTAAAGTCTCTGTAACCTGTCAACATCTCCACATTGAGAACCAGCGTGTGACCCTTGGTGGATACACTCAGATCTAATCTGATCTGACTTGATCTTACCTGCTCTTTCTGATTAGGATCTGGCTGCAGTGAAATCTCTGTGTTCAGCTCATGCTTCCAGCTTCCTGTAGGTTATGAAATCTGATGTTTCAAACTTATGTTTATTCTTCCTCATAGAACAACAACAACAACAAAGGAAGCCTGTCTTGTCCTTTCATACTGCCCTAAGTGATTCTATTCTCAAAGCTTGTGTTTATTACTTGAAGCCTTCCTTGCTGTTCCCTGGAAACATCTAAAATGAGCCAGGGGGAACATTCAACACAAAATTATCTGTGTCAATGATGAGAAAAATAGAATTTGAAAACCTCCCAAAAGGTTAAACCAAAGAACAAATGCAGAAATGTTTTTCAGTTTCAAAATAATCAGGAGTAATTTGTGTCACCACCACATACTGAGTTTTGGAAGTGGCCCCTGCACTTTTGAGCTATAACAACCCAGTTAGAGAGTAAGAGGGAACCCGACAGGGGAAACAGCAGAAGCAACCCTTGCTGTGTTTAATAGCATGCAGCATTTGGAGAAAATTCTTGCTGTGGTTTATTCAGGGCCAAGGTTTGAGAAGGCCCTATGCTCCTGAGTTTTACAAAAACATCCAAAAAATCCTGAGAAGAAAGATCCATTGGCTCTAAAATATAATAAAACAACTAAAAAATTGAAATTAAGAACAACTTCACAAACAAAATATGTAACACTGCAACAAAATATGTATACATAAATTTTTTTAAATATGGACAACTTTTAATATTTTTTATCTGATATCCATTGCAGCATCAAAAAGAAAAGTAGGTGGAAGTCTGTGAAGTTCTTAGAGCAGATCCTCAAGAAGGGCCACTTAGTGTCAAATTCAGGGACCTTAAAGAGCTGTTACAGATGACCCCCAATTTGGTAGGAAGTGTACTGGGCTTTGGAGCTGGGCTGCTCTATGCCCCTGCTCTCCCCTGGCCAGTTGAGCATTTACAAGCTGCTTCCCAAACGCTCCCTGTCTCAGACAAACCACACAATGACAGTGAAGCCAGAGACATCCAGAAAGGAGCTCACAAACACATAAGGTATTCACTACTGTGCTTTCTCTCCAGGATATGCCCAGGCCCTCACTTTGCCCTCCCAGTCCCCAGCCACCTCCATCCCTCTCTACCCCCTACCCCAACATCCATTATCAGAGTACTACAACTAGACTCCTCCTGCTTCACATTCAGTTCTAAAAAATGTTTCATTTCACCCACAAATGTGGTATCCATTGTTATGGGTTCTCAACATAGAAACCAGACCAGAATCCAAAATTTAAATTTAAATATGAGCCTTTTTTTACCGGTCCCAGGACTACTTAGCCATCCTCACTCAGGAGAGGACAAACGGCCAGAAACCTTAGAAGTATAGAAGTTTTAAAGGTAGAAACTGCATCCTACTTGGCAAACAGATTTGTCACTTAACATAGAACAGTACCTTGAGGGACAGCGTAAACATTACTCAGCATACATTTTTTCTGGGAGCATTACTTTCTGGGAACTCTCAGTCTATTGATGATTTATCAACCATACACCAAGCTTCCTTGTGGTCTTACAAGGAAGCAGGGTCACAGAAAGTTGAGCAGAGTAATTTTTTACATTTAGTTTTACATTAACTCATCACATCCATAAACAAGCTTTTTGCAATACCCAAGAAATGTGCTCAGCAAAATGCAGAAGCGAAGGGCTGTACAGACAGCTCGGCGTATTAAAGCCCCTGCTTAGGCAGATGCAGGGGAGGGGATTCAATCCCCAGGCCTGCCATGCCGGCCCCATCCCTTGGGAGTGCTACAATGGCAATTGAGACAGGGCGTGGTGGTGCGTGCCTATAATCCTAGTGCTTGTGTGGCTGAAAAACAGGAAGGATCACTACAAGTCCTGTCTGTGTAGTGAGACCCTGTAGATCCTGTATTCAATATATTTAAAAAAAAAAAAAAATTTGCAGAAACGTCTTCCCCCAGCTCAGTTTGGTTCTATGTAAAGCTTGCTTCTCTCCCAGGAACAGCGCAGAGATACATGATCCTTGTGTGCAGCCCACGCTGAAGGCTGATGGCTCAACTCCCTAACTGACTGGGAAGCCTGTGTGCAGACTTGTCTATTTGAATTTATTTATTTATTTATTTCAATTATTTGCTTAGATGTATGAGCCCCTTTTCACATTACACTGTTTTTTAAATAAAATTATAGTCTCCGTAGTGTTTTGTAAGTTTCTCTTTACTTCATAATACGTCATGAAAACTCTTCCCTAACACTATATTTAAATCTACCTATCTTTTTAACTACTACAGACTATGGATATTTGGGGGGATTGGAAAACCCCAAAGTTAGTGACTTAGTGAGACCAAGTCTCAAAAAAGTGCTAAAGCAAGTGCAGGGACCGGGATTTGATTCCAGGTTCTGCCAGCCACGCCCCTGGGTGTGCTGAGCCAGGCACTGAGATGAAAAGGAGGGGTGTGGCCCACTCTGCTCTTCTTTTGCAAACAATCCCTTTTGCTCAGGTCATAGGTGCTGGATTCAATCTCCAACACCACAAAAACAAACGAAAAGGAAAAAAGAAAGAAGAAAACAGGGTTCAATCCCTGGCCTGGTGTGCCATGCCAGCCCCGCCCCCAGGGCATACCGAGACTGCATGGTGGCCCATAGCTGTAATCCAGCACTTGGGAAGCTGAAAACAGGAGGATCACTATGAGTCTGATGTGTGTAGTGAGACCCTGTAGACCCTGTACTAAAATAAAAAAAGAACGAGAGAGAGAGAGAAGGAAGGAGGAGGAGGAGGAGAGAAGAGGAAAGGGAAAAGGAACAGAAGGAGAAGGGGAGGGGAAAGAGGAAGGAGAAGTGAATCAAAGATGTTTGTTGCTTTGACTTGCAGAAAGATTCAAAAACCTATCTCAGTGTCAAGTTCCTTCTCACCCATCCTTGTTTCTCCCCCACCTCCACCCCAAGAGCAAGAATAAGGAGTCTTTGACTCCACAAAGTTCTCTTATCTGCCTAAAATTTGGACCCACCAAGGAAAAAAAATAAAAAATAAACAGCTGCTCTGGTCCTCTCCCTGAGCTTTTGTGAATTGAATTGGCATCACAAAAAGACGTAAGTCTATCAACACCCCAGGCAGTTTTTGGTCACACATTACTGTCTACCACTTCAGTCCCACAGAGAATGATTTATAATCCACTATCTGCTCTGAGGGCAAAACATACTTTGTCCCAGACCATTCTGTGATCTCCAAACCGACTGAATTTCCCCCCAAATCATTAATTATTCCCCTAAAAATTGGGTGCATTCCCCATTTTCCTCCTCCCTTATTGATAAAAAAGATTGATACATTTCTGAATAATATTGCACTTGCTATTATCATTACACTGTGTGGTTGCTTCCCTGCACATTAATAAATTTGGGTGCCTTTTCTCCTGCTGAATCTGTCTTACACAGTTAACTCCATTGAACCCTCAGAGGATAGAGGAGAAATTTCCTTTGACCTCTACAATATGCCACATTTTGGTTGCTCATTCTCCTTTTACTTGGGTTGAACTCATGGTGTCTTGTACAGGTGCAGCTGCCATGTGCATCCCTTCCACCTTCACCTTTGAGCTCAGAGGTAAGGAGACAGGCAAAGTCAAGAAAGCAGCATGGGTCACGTTGCGTGCATGTGTTCGAGTTTGGTTTCCCCTTGGACTCTTCCTTCCACTTGGCCATATCAATTTAAACTGTTATGAATAGTGCAGAAAAACACCCATCTTCTCTCTCCAATCCAGTTCTGCTATTTGGTGGAGTCCATTCAAGTGCGACATTCTAAATTTCACAGTCCCAGGACCAAGCAAAGAGATTTTCATTTCAATGCTGATGCCAACAGATGCTTTCTAAAAGTAGCATTACAATTTGCTTTTGATTCAAAAACATTATGACCAGGCTTTTTAAACAAAAGCCAGAACTATCATCTTTTTTGCCCTTGGTCCTTTGTAATAGTGAATCCTCTTTAATCCTCTTATCCCAGTCAAGAACATGCTGTTTGATAGTAACCCCCACCATCAAGCTAGCAAAAGCCCACAGCTGTTCTGGTAGAATTATCAGGGAGTACCCACACACACACACTTAACAGCAAGCAGCAGTGTGCATTTAAAAAGCATCTTAGGAATGGGACAGACCATTATCTTAATTACAGTCAACATGTTTATAATGCTAAATACATTGACCTAAAAACTCAGTCTCCACATGGCGTGCATGTGGACAGATAATCTGGGAACACATTTGTGACATTTGGTTGACATTCTCTCTCTCCTATGTAAAAGGATGGATCATTATCCAGGGACATCGCTATAACAAAGAGCCCTAGTTTGACATTTAAATACTACTTCAATTATATTCCTCAAATTTTGACAGTGATAGAAAAATCTAGCAGCAGAAATCTTCCCTTACAGCATCAGTGGTGCCAACCTCATGGTGAATTAATCACCTACCTAAACATTTCATAGAGTTTTTAATGCACTCATTCATATTAATAATATCTACCTGAGGCCTACTGTGTGCCAACATACACCGAGCATTGGCAGTGTTGTGTTGGGAAGGACACACTGTGTCCTCCAAGGGCTGCCACAGTCACAGAAGAAACAAGACCTAAACTGCGCATAGACTCACAGAGACAGGAGCCAGGGCAGCTAGATGATGCAGAAAAGGGCTGGAAAGGGGCTCAAGGGGTCTCATCTCTGAGGTGAGTCTCAAACTGCTGAGGGAGGCAAGGAGAGAGGTGTCTTAACTGAAAAGAAAAACCAAAGGATTGTCACCAGCACGTAACTGAGAAAATAAACAAGCCACTCTGCTGGAGTAAGAGTGTGGAAACGGAAGGGCTCCACTCCGCTCCAAGACTAACATGTGACCACTTAGTTACTATTCTAAGTACACTGAAAAAGAGTACTACACAGGGTAGAGCCCACTCCACAGCAATTCCCTTGAAAACCTCTGATCAGACCTTCATCTCTACATCATATTGTTTTTCTGTTGTTGTTGTTGTTGTTGTTTGTTTGTTTAGCTTTTATTCTAAAGAGAAAAAAATAAAAAATTTCATATATAAATTCATAATAGAAAACAATGGTTAATACATGTTTTATTTATTTATTTACTTGCAACAGGGTCTTGCCTCACAGTTCAAACTCATAGTGATCCTCCTGTCTTGCCTCTCCAGGGCTGAGATTACAGGAGTGCACCACCACGCCAGGTTTCAGGGCAGCAGGATGAGTCCTGGGTTCTGAGGCAGAGATTGAACTTGGGTCATTGCACTTGCCAGGCAGGTGCTTAGACTGCCAAGCTATCTCCCCATCCCCCATGTTAATATCTTTAAAGTAGCTACCAGGTTAGGGATATAGCTCAGCAGTGTAAGTGCCTGCCTGGAAAGCACAAGGTCCCAAGTGCAATTCCCAGTACCACAAAAAAAGGAAAGGAAAAGAAAGAAAGAAAGAAAGAAAGAAAGAAAGAAAGAAGGAAGGAAGGAAGGAAGGAAGGAAGGAAGGAAGGAAGGAAGGAAGGAAGGAAGGAAAAAAAGTAGTTACTAAGAATACAAGATATGGGTGTAAAGAATTTTTTTTTTTTTTTTTTCCGGAACCGGGGATTGAACTCAGGCCCTTGCGCTTGCCAGGGAAGCACTTATTCCACTGAGCCCTCTCCCCAGCCCAAAGTATTCTCCAAACAATATTAGCACAAACCTTTCTTTTCAATGAACTAAAAGAAACTAGTAGTATAACTACTTTGTTTCTTTTCTTTTTCCTACTTTCCCCAGTGTTCCATCCTAGTTACCTTGAACAATTTCTTCTCATTTCACCATATCTATTGTATGTTTTGAATCTTATTTACTCTTTAAGCTTCTCATGTCAGGGAAACAATACAATATTTAAAGTATTACTGAGCCATAAAGAAGGATAAATGAGATTTTTATGGTTAAATTGATACAGCTTGAGACCATAGTCATAAGTGAAACAAATCAGACTCTCACGTCTACATCATATTCTATACAGAAAATTGGTCCAGTACACATTCTGCAGCCCTATATTTGCAGTGCTTCAGCTCCTAGCCCAGCCACTGTACTCTGTCTATTTCTACTTGTGAAAGTTCTTTCCCTCCCTCAAGCCCACTTGCAATGCCACTTATTCTGTGCCTACTCCCCAAGCCTCTGCAGCAGTACTCCTTCATCCTGTCCTCTTGTTCCCCACTCTCTGTGCCCCCCAAGCAGCACTTGGCACCAGGCAGATGTAGATGTGCCTGCTGAAATAAACTAAGTGGGGGGCAGAGATGTAGCTCAGTGACTCAGCACCTGCCTGGCAAGCACAAGGGTCTGAGTTTCATTCTGGGTACCAAAAAATACCCTCAAACAAACAAACTTAAACTAAGTGTGCCCCAATCAAATTGATCTGAAGACATAAGACAGGATCCTTGAATAAGTCATTTTCTCTGTTTTGTTATCTTTGACCACTACAAATGTATGTCTTTGAGATTTAAATGCCATAAAAATCTGCTTCTCCTACACTTTATGCTCTCCCCAAAGATGCATACCTCCTGTGATCCTTGCTCACCTAACTCTTTCAAAGATCAGCAGCTTGGATCTTGCTAATGTTGGAAGCCAGGTCATGAGGTGGGCCCACAGCAGTTTATACTTCTCTCCACATTTTGTGTGTGCTTAAAATGTCGATAACACAGTGTATTTCTAAATGCACCAGCATTTGAAGTTATCTAGAAACTGCTTAAGAAGTTCCTTGTTTAGGGAAGACTGTTTCCTTGTAAGCAGAACAGGCTCCTGATTGGGAGTAGGCTTTGAAATCAGATGGCCCTAGATCACACCTCACCCCATTACTGTTTACTGGACCTTCGACACCATATATGATCCCTTTGAATATTCATTTATGTTCTGTTTCTGAATATTAATTATTTTGACTGGTCAATTGAGGATGACGGCAATAGTGTGCATTTTGTAAGGTAGATACGGGAAAGGGATGATACATCGAGAGGACTGTGGTTGGCACCTGGACATATAGTTACCGAGACTCAATAAAATGGAGCTATTGTTACCACCTGAAAGAGAATGCTTTCCTTCTGCGTGCACCATGCTTCCAGAACGTCGTTTTGGTGTTTGTTTGTTTATTTATTTATATATCTCTCTCCTTTTTCTCTACTGTAAAACTTCTCAGAGACTGTGACAGTATTTTATTCATTTCTGAGTCTTTAGTATCCAGCACCTGGTCCAAGCCATTGAAAAATGTTCCTGAAAGAAGCATTATTATGTGCAAATTTTAACAAATTATATGCATATATATACACATAATGCATATATATATATATATATCCACATGTATATGTGTATGTCTATGAGTGTCTAAAACATATTTGTCTTACAATTTGTGTGCTATTATTTTTGAGCAACTGTGTCAGACTCCAGGAATCCTTGGGTCTCTGACATCAGATGGTGATTGCACCCGAAGATATTAGAAAGAACCTAGAAGACTAACACAGATACAGCAAGCACCTGCAAACACATGTCACTAAAATTGTGGCCCCATCCTCCCCTGTACTGACTTTTTCATTCCTTTATTTCTTCAACAAATATTTTTCCATAATTTTATTGATAAACAAATAGCAATAAGACAGTTTCAAATTAAATTGGTAGGACAGTTTCAATAATTAACACATTGCATACATTCTTACTAGTGCTTAATTGCTGTACAAGATGCAGACATGATATCCTATTTACAAACACCATTAGAACAAATCCTTCAACAAATATTTAATGGGCAGCTCCTACAAGCCATGTATACTGGGTCCTTAGGACTATGCTCAGAGGAGGATGGAAGAAAACAGTTTTTGTTCTCAATGTGCTTGTGATTCAGGAAGACAATACAGAAGCAAAGAGATTACTCCATGACAATATGGTCGCTCTTTGGAAAGAAAGATCAGCCAAAAAGTAGGAGTCAAGGGAAGCCTGTGGCAGTTGTGCCTAATGTAATCCTAA
Source organism: Octodon degus (assembly GCF_000260255.1). Classification (NCBI taxonomy): domain Eukaryota; kingdom Metazoa; phylum Chordata; class Mammalia; order Rodentia; family Octodontidae; genus Octodon; species Octodon degus. The sequence continues at coordinate 7,059,911 of NW_004524624.1, read as the reverse complement.
GGGGGAGAAGGAGTAAACAGGGCAGCAGATCAGGAGAATCAAGGGTAAAAAGTACAAAAGTCTCTACAAAGTGTGCGCTGTCCAGAAGATCAGAAAGATAATATTACTGAGCTAATAATAATGTATAAGGCTACAGAGATCACCAGGGACCAACTCCTGAAGGTCCTTAAAGGAGGCTGATGTTTTTTCCGAAAAAGTAATTGGGCCAGGTAGGATGGCACATGCCTGTAATCTCAGCACTTGGAAGGCTGAAGCAGGAGGATTGTTTTGAGTTTGAGACCAGCTTGGGCTACAAAGTGAGTCAAGGTCAGCCTGAACTGCATAAGGTGACCCTGTCTCCTCTGTAAGACCAAAAAAAAAAAAAAAAAAAAAAAAGGAATGGAATTGGGATCCATTGAGGAATACTAAATAAAAACATTACATCAGCCTACTCACATTATACAAATAGTTCTTCCTCAGCTTTCCTATAGCACAGAGAATGGAGACTTGAGAAACCTAACTGGAGGAAGCTATCAGAATCAGATTATTCCCATAATTGGTCTCATATCTCATAATCTTAAACCAGAATATATCCAGAAAACAGCTTACCCAACCCTGTAGTACGGAAACAAAGCTAACTTATTTTCAAGGGATATGAAGTAGTATATCCATTTGTTTAATGAAATGGAACATCCTGCCTATACCCTAGTCTTCTCAGGTTCTGCTCCCATCTGCCCCTCTGCCTGCTCTCTGCTCAGGGGGGGCCTGAGATATAGTCTCACTTCTTAGCACACAACTCAGAGTAGAACCTTTTTAATGGATGAAAATGCTTCACAATTTTCCAAGTGGATGGGACATCTATTCTGTGGATATTAAAAAGAAAAGTTCTAACTGGTTTAGGACATTTTCTCATAATGATTAGAAAGTTAAACCCTTTTTAAATCAGAGATTATTCTTGAGCTTCTAATACTATTTAAATTACAACTCTTAAATCTTGAATGATGTAACAGACTAAAGTCCAGATGCTACTTTTTTTTTTTAATTCTGTGCATCCCCTGGAAGTTATTTAACGTGGCAGAAGACCACATGGATTGGCTTGCTAAAAAAAACCTTAGAGGTGTTTCTCCTGCTACAATGCTCACCATTCCTCAATGCTCTATAAGGTAAGCAGGTTAATTCATTGTTTTCTACCCAAGGATTCTTTTTT
>NW_004524624.1:7045804-7058625 GCF_000260255.1 Octodon degus | reverse complement strand
TTTTTTTTTTTTTTCCAGAACCGGGGATTGAACTCAGACCCTCACGTTTGCCAGGGAAGCACTTATTCTATTGAGCCATCTCCCCAGCCCACCCATGGATTCTTAAACATATTGAAAGAGGTGCATTGAGTCTATAAAGCACCACAGTCTCTCAAGCCACCGGATTAAATCCTTCAAGTAACCCCAGTAACAGGATCATGCAGACTAGCAGGTCCTGCCCTTAACGGTGTGGAGCCAGCAGGCTGTAAACTGATTACACTTGAATCAAATTCTGCAAATTCTCAACTGCAATGAAGACAATGGACAGGCTAACATGTTTTGATTCAATTTCTTCCGTCACTATCTAGTGGCAACTTAGGGCAGCTTTCTCCACCACACAGACATGGAAAGCTACTTTCTTTGGAAATAATACATAACCAGAGCCAAAGACAATGGCATCTGCGGGAATCTCAACCTACGTGTGCTCTAAAAGTCACTTCCATTCCATCAAAATTCAAGTACATAGCAGATCCATTATATTACACATCCAGCAAATATGAAGGCTTGATGCTTTCAAAATAGAAATCCTGCAACGAATCAGGGAACTCAGCATCTCAGTGCTCGGATCTCTACAGAGATGGGCTTCCTTTTAACCCTCACAGGAAGCTGCATGTCTGTTTCCATTTCACAAATGGACAAACAGGCCCAGAGTGGTGAATACATTGGCTTTGCACAGAAAATTGATTTCAATTTTCTGGTTGAAAAATGGCAGCTGCAATGTGAGCACTGGCCAATCTGCAACAAAGCTTCATCTTCCTACTTGCCAGGCCCCCAAGTATGGACTTTCTTCCAAGCAGAGGGGTAGGAAGTAGAAATAGGATAAAATGCTGCTAGTGTACACCAGGGGAAAGATCACAACAGGCTCCTCAGGGAGCAGAGAATTCAGAAATCCCTAAAGCTGGACCACATATTGATTTCCTTGGGGGTAAGTGGGTGATACTGCCACTGGAAAAGTTAGTATAGAGATTTTGCTTTGCCCTTTCCATGGATTAGCTCGACTGCAATTCAGAGAGTGTGACCTGCTTACATCCAACAGAAGTCAATGACTTTCTCAAATATACCCAAAATCTCTGCATAGAAGCTCAATCTCCCTTCCCACTGTGTCAGCCACTAACAGAACCAGTGCACATATTTGATTAGGAAAAGACAACTACTTCGATAACAAAAGGGGGGAAACACCTCTCTTTTAAATTATCTCTAACTTTCTAAAGTGTTTCTCTTTTAAATTATCTCTAACTTTCTAAAGTGTTTCATCTATATTTGGCATTATTAAGATTCATCACCACAGTTAAAAATAAAATGAAAGTCATATTGTAATTTTGCTTTTACAGTTACAAATTAACACAGCTGAAAGATTCTTTCAGTAAAATTAACATTTCATAACATCTTATCAATCCAATATACCAGGTACTCAAAGTATATTCTCATTTAAACGTACTGAGTTGTAAAACTATTTAATATCACTTCTAACATATTATTTACTTTTCAGTCTTTTGTCAGTGGAAAAGAAAATTAGTAAAGGAAGCCTTTTGTGTCATTTTATCATCAGTTAGACAGTGACAACTCTGCCTGAACACTGTAGCTTGAATTGCTGAGCTTCTGATTTAAGCATAAAATTAAACTTTAAAAAGTAAAGATATCCAGAAATTTACGAAGCAGAAAGAAAAGGCAGCCTGCTTTATGGGTACTCATTCTAGATATGTTCATCCCATGCTGAAGCCTGAAAAAGGCAAATAGGGAATTTTAAAAGACACCATCTGCTGTGTGATCAACTTAACCCTTAATTTCAGCATCACCTGCTGTTGAGCCCTTCTCCAGGATGGAAAAAAAAAAAAATGACTAGCATATGAATTAAGTAGCAGTTTTGTCAGGACCTGAGAATATCCCCTTATGTGACAATTTGGTAAATCCAGAATTACAACCTGTTATTCTCTCCAGAAGATAGAAACTGTTATGATTTACATAAATAAATGCCACACATACCATGGTTGCCATCAGCCAGGAGTTCAGGACAATCCCATGGCAAACCAATCTTTTCTGAAAGTTGTACTTTATTTTCTTTGGAATCAAAGGCCAATTTTTCAGAAAGCTATGAAATCTGAAAATGTTTAAGGAGAGTAATTCCTCAAGTGAAGAATAGTGTCTTTAAAAATAAAAGTAAGACAAAAGTAAAAGAGAGCATATATATTTTCTGCTTAAATATTCAAAGATAACGTAGCATACACAAGAGTTTGAATTTTTTTAAAAAGCAATGTACACTTGAAAATGCTCTTGTCCTGTTATTTGTACACCTGACATTTTACAGCTTCTAAAATACATTTAACAAATGCAACACAACTCATTCAGGGTTGATTTGTGTTCACAAAATAATTTTATTGTATGTAAGAAAGCATACAGGCAGAAAAATTAAGAAAACATTCACAATACATATATAACACAGACCTGATCCAGGAAATATTCTTCAGCAGATTTTGTTCTTTTTACGAATTTCATCTACTTTGTTAAGTCAATTGCTTATCAAGAATACTACTTTGTAAACATTAAAAAAAAAAAAAAACCTGCGTTAAAATACCCCACATGAGCTAGTACCTGGCAAGGGAGGCTGATGGTACTTTTTATAGTCAACACTATGACATGGGAACCTGATTGCAAAGCACAAAGAAAGAGACATTTGCAGAGAGATACTGATGGCTTTGGGGTGCTTGACACACCCAAAGAGAATGAAGTCTCCCATTCATTCCTTCAACAAAACTAATGTACCTTCTTTGAGGGTGATTAGGCACTGTTCAATTGTTCGCATACCATTAACATTTAAAGCCCATTTTTTAAAAGTCAGTTCTAAATTCGGATTAAAGCACTACAAAATCAGCCCCAGTGAGTGGCTTGGTTCAACCTGGACAAATGAAGACACAGAATTTGAGCTTTGTCCATCAGTGAGGCTACTGTGACCCCAGAATTAAGGAAACTTGCTGTCCTTTCTACGTGTCTGTATCCAGGACAGCCATTTGTTTGGTTCAGAAAAGCTATCTGAAGCATGAAATGAGAAAAAACGGAAAGAGCCGATTATTTTACATAGATGCAAAGTGGCACATACTTTTCCTTACCACCCAGGATGATAAATGCAAAGTTGGGTTCTTCCTAAGATGGATTTTATATAAGATATTTACAGTACTGCAAATTCTCCCGGGAAAAGACTGCCATTTAGGACATTTAGAACACAATAGTAGCAATGTTTTTTTTTTAATTTTTTAAAATCATTTTGAGGGAAAAAAAGCATTCACAGCATTTGTCAATTCTCACCTTGTACCTATTACTGCCAGTGCATTTTAAGAAATCATTACAACTTCATTTCCTGTCAGCCTTTTCTGTATTTCTAGATGTTCTTCATGAACATTTAGAATCAGAGTCTGTGTGTTTGTTTCATTGGCTTATAAAGTGCTAGTTCAATGGACGGCTCAATCTCAGATAACTCATTTTTTGTCCTATTAAATATGATAAATATAGATTTATTATGATAAATTTAAAATATACATATAATACAATAAATAAATAAAATCAATATCAACAAAGCATCTCTCAGTTCCGAAAAAAAATCCCATTCCTACTGTAAGGCTCAATTTTTTTTTAGAAATAACTTATGAAGGCATGCACCTACCTTTACAATCTGAAAACTTTTCTTGGAACAGTTTTAGCACCTGTTTGTATACAGCAAACTCAACCCTTCTCATTTCCTTTCCAGAAAGGTTTGATTTTTTAAGTGAAGCTGTTCATATGTCCTAAGACAACAATTTCAAAAATGAGTTTGGAGCCAAAGATGTGTCCCCTTGTGGCTTCCCATATGCCCCTGTTCAATGAACTATGAATAAAAGAAAATACATTGGAATGTATTTGAAAATATACTTAGTTGTCTGTTTGAAAGCAGCAGAGGGCTCTCCTGGCATCTCACTATTTCACCAGACCTGATTTCTAACAGCAAGTCCCAAAGAAATCTCCTTTAGCTTTTGCATGCCAGGATTCATCTAGGAGTTCAGGTTGGGTGCTGTCCATTGTGTGTGATGGGCTGGATCTTCTCTAGAGAGACATCAGTGTCATAATCCAATATGACTGATAGGGCTGGGGACAGCTTCTCCGTGGGTTTGGCTATTCCCCCTGCCTCCTCCTTTTTCAGGTCCTCAGAGGAACCTACTGCATGTGGAATCAGGTAGACCAGATTGCACTCCTTAGAGATGGAGCCCCGTGGCTCGTGATGGCTGGAAAACACCACAGCCCCGTTATTGTTGATGCTGACTGTCTCTATGGCATTATTTGTTGTAGGGCAAAGTCTGTAGCATCCTAAGAGAGTTGAAAATGCCTTTTGAAAATCAGCATTAAAGGCATAAATGATGGGGTTCAGGGACGAATTAGCCCACCCGAACCACACAAACACGTCAAAAGTGATGGAATCAATACAGAAAGGCTGGGTCTCTCCAGACTCACAGAAGGGCACCATGCAGTTCGAGATAAAGAAAGGAAGCCAACAGCACACAAATACCCCCATGATCACGGACAGAGTCTTCAAAACTTTAGTCTCTCTTTTGAAGGACATCTTGAAAGAGCTCTCTGACTGAGAACATTCAACAGGGTTCCCGTTACCTGTGGTGGTCTGGCAATTCTTGGCATGCACAGCAGCCCTCTCCAAGGCTGAGATGCGCCGTATTTGTTTCTGGGCAATCCTGTAGATACTGGTATAGGTCACAATCATGATGGCCACTGGGATGTAAAAGCTTATAAGGGAGGATGAAATGGCATACGTCCTGCTCAATCTGGTGTCACAGTTGTCTGTGGTCTCTTCCAGGAAAGTAGCATTCCCATCGGAGGGGCTTGTGGGTTTTGCCTTGTGCCAGCTGAGCTGCACAGGGATGAAGGAGATGAGAACAGACAAAGTCCATGCTACACTGATCAGAATGAAGGCTGCCTTGGGGGTCATCTTCCTCTCATACTGGAAGGGGCTGGAGATAGCCCAGTACCTATCCACGCTGATCACACAGAGGTTGAGGATGGATGCGGTGGAGCACATGATGTCAAAGGCTACCCAAATATTACAGAAGGACCCGAAGGGCCAAAAGCCTGCAATCTCAGCCACAGCTTTCCAGGGCATGACCAACACAGCTACCAAGAGATCTGACACAGCTAAGGAAATAACAAAGAAGTTGGTCACCTTAGACCGCAGGTGTCGGAACCTGATGACAGCAGCACAGACCAGGGTGTTGCCCAGTAGAGTAGACAGGATAAGCAGTGACAGGAAACAGGCTGTAAGGATGCGGAAGGAGAAGTCTCTCTCCACGACCAGACCAGCCTCATCCATGCTGGAGGTGTTCAGAGTCATCTTCCAGAAGGATTCCACATCAGGGCTTAACGCCCCTCAAATAGGAAGCAAGGATACAAGGTCAATCTGACTTCCAGGAGGCCTCACAGGCAGCCTGCCAGGCCCAGCACCAGCTGCTCCCTAAGGTGGAGGACCTCACCAGCATTCCCTCGGAGCGGCAAATGTTTGTGGCAGAGCTCCCCCTTGACAATCGGTGTCAGCTCTGGGTAAGGTCTCTCTTGCTTTCTACAGTTGTCTTCTGATTCCCTTGTTCCAGGTCACTGGCACCAGTACCAGCTCATCCCTAGATTCCCTCAAAGAAAGCACTGGCTTTTTAGCATATTCTAAGCCATCAACCCTGAGACACCCAGGCCTCTCTGCCTTGCCAGTCAGTCCCAGTCACATTTCAGGGTCGTTGCCTCTAGGGTGATGACAAGGAATTTTTTCCCTTCTAAGACGCAGCTGAAAACACATGTCTTGTTCCTCCAAGCCCCTGACTCTTCAGCAGCTCTCTCAACGCCCTAAAAAGCGAAGGAAAAACACACCGTCTTTCGCCAAGATTTGAGCAGATGTAGCTTTTACTCACGTCAAACTCAATCCAGTTACTTTCTGGGCACACCCGACAAGGCCACCTACCTCGCCTTGGGGTTGTCTCTCTTGGGGAGCTCAGAAAGTGGACTTCTACGGGCACCGCGGCTCCACGAAGCTCAGGAAGCCGCTCGCCGAGCTCGCTCCGAGGCGCAAAGCATCTCCTGAGCGGGTTTGAGGAAAGGATCTCTCGGGTCGGGTCTCCAGAGAAGCTGCGCGGCCCGGATCCTTACCCCTTAATTGCTAGGGATTGTTCCAAGTGGACAGCGCCCAGGAAAAAGGCCCTACGGCTCTGGGAGCTTCCTTAGGAGAGGGTACCCCCAGGACGAGCCCTTTGGGCAGCTCTGCTTCCTTCTTCTGGAGCTGCGTTCTGGGTACCCCGTGGGCAGCCTGCGCCCCCTCAGGGCAGGACGCAGATCCTCCCTACAGCGTAACCTCTCTGGAGCCGGAGGGAAGTTGATCAAAGCGCTAAACTGGCACAGCTAGCGCACGAAGCTGCGGGTTCCCTCGGGGCACAGCTCACCTGCCCGTCCTCTCCCCTCCCCTAGGGGCGGGCTGTGCTTGATAGGCAGAGTTGTAGGCAACAGCCACACGTGGTTCACCCGGATGGGGCCACCAGCGAGCAGAGGGGATGGGTGAGTGGGACCCAGGTGAGCGCTGGCCCTCACTGGTGACCTCGCCAGTCCCTGGGCCGCTGGACAGGTTCTAGAAGGGCTCGCAAGACAACTCCCAACGTTAAAACCTCACATCAACTGCCTGCACACAACTCCGCCCGACACTCGGTACTTCTGGGGATCCACCCTAAGCACTCCCCAAAGCCCAAGGTCGGAAGAGACCCTGTGCACTCCCACGCACACCGAGCAGAGGGACAGTTGGCCCGCGTCCTACCCACACCCTCCCCAAGTGTCCCCAGCTAAGGTAAATTTGGTCCCAAGGGAGTCCGTGCTCACCGTTCTCCAGGAGGGCGCGACGCTACTAGTCGGCGCTTCGGAGCCCAGCAGGGGCTCACTTAGCGCTCTGCCCTGCGTCCCGGGCTGTAGTCAGCGGCGGACTGCAGCCGGAGCCCCGCGAGCGTCCCGACCAGAGCACACGCGCGCTGTGAGCCCAGGGCGCCCTCTGCCGGCGCCTGCGGCTTCCGGAGCCCGGCTGTGCCTGGCAGGTACCAACCTCCCTTGCCTGGGCTCAGACACCAAAGGACCTTGGCCACTCCTCCCTGGCCACGATTGCCAGCATCTTGGGAAGGAAAAACCGAGTCTTCCTCCTGCACCACTCTTCTGAAGCCTGAAGTACTCCTAAAGTCTGACAAGCTTGAAACACTTCCTTGCTGTTACGTCGTTAACAGCACCACTGCTTCTCCCGGTGCTCACTAAGTGCCGAGCGCTGGGGCAACAAGACAAGCAAAATAGTTATTCTCTCCGACTGTACCCGGTATCTACTGAGCAGACGCAGGGTCCCAGGCACACACCTGAGGACATTCAAACCCTTGTAATAGTCGTTCTTCGTAGGCCTGCTCCTCTCTTCACCCGTGGGGAAAATGAGTCTCGAAATTTCCCGCCCAAAGTCACACAGCTAACGAGGGACCGAGGTGGCTGTGGCTTGTGTGTCCTTTCTATTTACCACATCCAGGACCAGAGGCTAAAACCTAATTAGCTACCGGGCTGAAACAGAAGAAAGAGCAAGAGAAAGACAGGAATGCCTGCAGAGGATTCCCAAGGTTTCCTCAGGTACCCCCAGGAATGATGCAGGCCAGAATGTACTAATAGTGCAAAAATGTTGGCAACATAGTACCTTCCTGTGGCTATGTGAAACTGGGAAGAAAAGAAGAGAAAGGATTTAGCGTCTCACTGCCTGCATTCTGTTCATACCAATGGCATGAGGACTACAAGTATTAGATGAGCTACTGGCTGCAGAAAGCTTGGCACCAAAACTAGAACCCAATAACAAGTCACATTTCACCTCACTCCTGCTGATAGGAAACCACAGTGATCATTTTTTTAAAAAGTCTTATCTCCATGAGAACCAGGCATTACTTTGACTGTTATAATTTTCTGTATAAAAACCCCGTGTCTAAGTAACAATTATATCTAATTAACCCATACAAATCACATTTTGGAATTAGATGAAAAGATTCCATGGCTGGCACAGACACCCTCCCTCCTCCTAGTTCTGTCCTCTCACCAGCAACCTCATTGTCACACACTGGGCACCACAGTCAGGATGTCAGGCACAATATCTGCCATGCACGTGTCCCAAGAACCACATTCCTTAAGCCATGAGCGATGTGACACTTCCAGATCATTTTCCTTAGGATAATCACTCTCCAAATTTCTTGATACTTTATTTCATCTTTTTTTTTTTGCAGATAAAAATTAAGGAGTGTTTTCAATTCAGGGCACTCATGTGAGCCTGGAGGTGCAACTCTCACATTCTACCCATCCCATCCTGAAATACTTCTACTGCAGTTACTCAGAAAGGCAATTGCCTACACAATAGGCAATTCAGCACCTTGGAAAGCAGAAAGCCTTGATAGGCTTTGTTGTAAGATCTAAAGGGCAGGTGGACCAGAGAAAGGAAACACTCCTCTGAGAATTGTACATGGGGTGGAAAAATATGTCTCAGGCACTGAGGAAGAAATCTCATCAGAACATATTAATTCCTCCAAGCTCAAACACTAAGGGCTGGAAGGGAGGATGAGGCCAGTTAGAACAATAAAGTTCCTGGCAGATCACCCTTGAGACCCTACTGCCATATCTAACACTCGCAATATCCATTGCCCCTTAAATTATAACAGTGACAACCATAATCAAGTATGTGAGGCTCAGGCATTATCACACTTAGTGCAACACCAGCCCAACAGTAAAAATTGCTTTATTCTAACAGTAACCAAAGCCATGTTGGAAGGAAATGCTGTTCATAGTCCATCTCACGTTTTTATTTCAAGCTGAGTAGCTGCTCATAAAAAAATTATATCATTTCTTTAAAAATTCTCTAAATTCTTTCAAACTAGTCCATGCAAGCTTTATTCTTTTAGTCTCCATTCATTTATCAGACAGGTCCAGGCAATCAAATCAGTATATATCATTATTATTATAATTATTATTATTATTATTATTATTGTAGTAGTAGTAAAGATCTATGTCTCCACCATAGGTAAATTTATGCCATTTTCAATATCAGGACATTAAATTTCCACTTCTTGTAGCATTAAAAAAAGTCCAGAAATAGAAAATTCTCCTAAGCAGTAAAGAAGGAAAGAAGAGCCAGTGAATACCTATGGGTGGTAATTTTTTGTCATCACCAGAAAGACAAGAATTTTGGACCATTTCTTTAGAAGTCTATAATTCAAAGATAGACACCTGAGTTCTCTTCCCACACGACTTAATCAGCCTTTAAGTGTAAGTGCTAAAGGAACAGGAAAGAGTGTAATGCCACATGAACTTTAGGGTTTCACTTTGCAGAGTGAATTTCAGAGGACCTCAGAGTTTGGCTGGAAATTTGGGTTTGTTGAGTTTTGGGTTGGGATCTCTCTCTCTCTCTCTCTCTCTCTCTCTCTCTCTCTCTCTCTCTCTCTCTCTGTGTCTGATTTTTCTCCCTTGAAGGAGAGTAAAATAAAACTTTCCATTTTGTTCTATAAAAATCTCCTCTAAACATCAAGAGCATGAATATCAATGCAAGAAGGTATTAGCATTAGACCACGCTGGGAATGTACACCCAAGCACAAAGCACCTTTGTTTCCCAAATTGGCACGTCTTTTAAGTTCCACTGTGATTTAGGCACTGCAAGGAAGGGAAGTGTTAAATGATGCTTTTCCACAAAATTGTGTTTGTGATTTGTAAAACTCAATGAAGACAGAGGGCACACCATCAAAGGAGGAACTTAATCTCATGAAAGAATAAATAAAACAAATGTCAAGTATATCAATGATATGTGTGGGAAGCTTGAAAATTATTCAATCTAATTTTAGACACAAAATGACTGTATGTGGTATAAGGAAAGAGAGATAAAGCTTGGCTGACCTTGAGAAAGTAGTTAGAATGCTTAGTCTAGTCCATAAATGTAACTTCTCTGAAATTCCTAGTCTTGTGTTCTATTTTCCTTTCCTATTGTTATTATGAAATTCAAATATCAACACTTAAAACTCAATATGTAACACTTTTGGTAGTGGTTGAGAAATAGCATAACGTGTCTTACTGAACATCTGTCCTTTAGTTTTCTCCTTGTTTTCTTTTTCTGTCTTGTATGGGCTAAATTGAGTAGGATTCCTGTTTGTGCATTTTGGTTTTTTGCCATGCTGAGAATCAAACCCTGGGCTCCTCACATGCTAGGCAGATGCTCTATTACTGAGCAACATCTTCAGTTCCTGAGTAGTTTTTCAATACTTCCATCTCATCTCCTTTATTGGCTTACTTTTATAATTCTTTGTTATTTTTATGGCTGTTTCAAATTTATATCATACAAATCTCTTATCCATGTCTGTCAAGCCTATCTTCATGTGATATACTACTTTATGGATAGTTAAAAACATTACAGTGATATTTTTCCATGTCTCCTTTAACAATCATTTTTTGATAAATTTAACTAATATGTAAATAGGGGCCAGGGAGATGGCTCAGTAGAATAAGCACTTGCCTGGCAAGCACAAGGGCTTGAGTTCAACCCCTGGCTCCACCAAAAAAAGAAAAAGATGTAAATATTACGCATTTACTACATACTATTCCACACAATTTTCCTTCTTCTGTATGGATCCATATTTCCATCTGGTGCTATCTTTTCAACTGAAGGGTTACAATTAACATGTTTTGTAGTACTGATAGAGTTTTGCAGCTTTTTTTTATCTCTAAAATGTCTTCATTTACTTTTTTAAAAATATATTTTTACAAGGTATAGCGTTCTATCTAGATTGACATTTTTCCATTAAGGCTTTAAGGAATTAAATTGCTACTTTTTATTTACATTATTTCCAGTTTGAAATATGCTGTCATAATTATTATTATTATTTTTTGTTGTTGTTCCTCAAACGCCTTCAGGGCACTTTTGGCCAGCAGGAGAGTTGTGAGGTTCGAACTCCAGCAACCTGAGGCTGACAGCTTTGTGGAAGCAGCCACTGAAAGGCCTGAGCTAATGCCAGGCCCCCTGCTGTCATAATTATTATTGTCCTCTGTATCTAGTATGTTTCGCTTCATCTCTCTTTTTTCTTTTATTACTGATTTGGAACTATTTAACAAGGAGACACCTTAGTATAGTTTTCTACACATTTTTAAAGTGTTTGAGATTTGTTGATTTTTATATTATATAGTTTTTGTCAAATTTGGATTTTGTTTTTGTTTTGTTTTGTTTTGTTTTTGCAGAACTGGGGATTGAACTCAGGCCCCTCAACTTGCCAGGCAAGCGCTTATTCTCCTGAGCTATTTCCCCGGCCCCCAAATTTGGAATTTTTGAGTCACTTTTTCTTCAACCATTTTCCTTTCGCCCTTCCTTCTCTCCATTGTGTTCTTCAACTGGAAGTTCTTATAGTTGGCCTATAATTCACAGATGTGTATTCTGTTCTCCTGATTCTTCTCTGTACTTCACTACTGATGGTGTTTGAAGCTATTTCTCTGAATTAGCTAATATATTTTTTCTACAATATCTAATTTGTTGCTAATGTAGTTCGGTGTAATTTTTTCACTCCACAGTCTGTAATTTTCTTCTATGAAAGCTCAATTTGTAGCCTTTTTACATGTCCTGTCTATACTGTACTCCCTGAACATATGAAATGTACTTATCACAACTAAAGTCCTTTTTTGCTAACTCTCCCCTCTGTCTCATTTCAGTTAATTTTTCTGCTCATTTATGAGCCATAATCTATAATCATTTTCCTGCCCGCTAAGTTTTATGGGTTACAAGTTCTATCTTACTGGATGCTACATTTTTTTCATATTTTTATTTTTAAAAAATCCTTGATCTTGCTTTTAAGATTCATTAAGTAAAACACAGGGCACATTATTCTGGGCTAAGTTTTTTTCCTGACTGGGTCAAGATTCATCTTCTGGATCAAATATTTAGCTCTGTGGCACAAGTGCCTGCCTGGCAAGTGCAAGGTCCTGAGATCAATTCCTGGTACCCCCCCCCCAAAAAAAAAAAAGCAGCTTCTGTGTACTTTACCCAAAAATTCAAGAGGCTGTGGTCTTCCAGTCAGATTGGTGGCAACAGACACTGTTCCTGGCCCTGAATGGGTGAACATCAGTTACTAACTGCTACAACATGCTTTCCTGCTTTTCCAAGCTCGTCCACAGTTAGTTCTCTGGTGGATACCCAAAGGAGACAAGACTAAAGAGCTCTGCAATTGCTTCCCTGTCTCCCTCTCTCCTCCTCCCTCTCCCTCTCCCTCTCCCTCTCCTTCTCCCATTGCTGGTCTACAAATTCCAACTTTCTTGGTCTTTCTTTGACTCTTTGTTTATACTTCAGGTCCTGGAGAGTCTGCCCAACTCCCACAGTGCTCTCCTCCCTACGCCGTGCCCTGGAACTTCTCAGTAAGCCAAGGCAAATATTGAGCTCACCTCACTTGTTTCTTGGCTTTTGATGATCACCATCTTTTGTTGTGTATTTCCCAATATCTTGCAAACTCATTGTTTGTTGTGTTTAATCATTATATTGGATGTTTCCAGTGGAATAATAAATCCCAATACCTGTGATTGCAACTTGTCTGGAAACAGAGATCTGGAAATGTCTCAATTTCTACATTTGACTCTCAACTTTTTTAGATTGTAAATCTAAAAATACAGATGAGTCTAAAAAAACAAGGTAAATGTAGATTATCAATGTCAACTCATTTAACAACTTTCCCCCCTTTCTTTCTCCTCCTTTCGTT
>NW_004524624.1:7026476-7045485 GCF_000260255.1 Octodon degus | reverse complement strand
TTCTTCTTCTTCTTCTTCTTCTTCTCCAATTTTGTTTTTTGTTTTTAACCCCCAAACTTCTTTAGCTCTGGCATGCTAGATCTAGATCGTCAAAGCTAGGGCTGGCCATATCTGTCCTTTCGTCTTCAGTGTTATCTCCTCCTCATTGGAATTCCTCAGTCTTAAGAGACACCTGGAGTCTATTTGGATCAAGTTATCCTGGCCTTCTGGAATTATGAGCATAGCCAATTCTTTTATAAGAAATGGAATGCTACCATGTAGTCCATTAATATTTTGAGTGATGATTACTGGTCAGCTATTATTTTAAGTATAAAAAATAGCAGTGAATAAATATTATCTTCATAAAGTTCATATTTTAATGTGAAATGATACAGATCTTTTATAAAACACAATGTAGAGATACCATGAGTTTCAAGTGTTGAGACATAAATGCACTTACTAGCAAAATCATAAACTGGTACAAGACAAGAGACAATAATTCACGTAAATTGCTTACAGTGTGTATAAAAGCTGTTTAAGTCAACTTAGGGGCCGGGGAGATGACTCAGTGAAATAAGCGCTTCCTTGGCAAGTGCAAGGGCCTGAGTTCAATCCCTGGTTCCACCAAAAAAAAAAAAAAAAGTCAACTTAGATAGTCTTCTATAGACTATCTATAGAACTCATAAAGCCAGGGGAAAGTCTCTGTAGAGAAAATTCTGAAATAGACTCTTGAGACTGGAAATAAGTGTTCTCTGAAGAAATAAAAGCTCCCAGAAGACAAACTATGATTGAGGACCCCAAAGAGTACCCTTCAGTTCCCAACAAGATTCAGGAGCTAAGGCATTGCCTACCCCAGCCTCTACCACTGGTTGTTACTTTTCTTCTCTACAATTTAATCACTTTTTACTCCCTCCCTCCCCTAGCTTCTGGTCAAGTCTTCTGTGAGACAGGAGTTGTGGCCACAGTGGAAGGAACAGTGAATCTAACAGATACAAGTTTGAACTTCAGCTTAGTTAATGCATATCGTGGACACAATTGTCATCACCCTGCTGATCTTATTTTGCCAAACCTGAAAATGAAAAGACTACTCTCTACCACACAAGGTCATTTCAAAGATTCAATGAGATCCTACCTATGAAAATCTTAACATTTCCCATGCCACTTCAGCTTAGCAAAGGCCGTTTGTCAAGTGTGCACTGGTTAAATTTAGAAATGAGAAACTATTGAATGAGAGGACATCATAAGGTTTATTTGGCTTAATGAAAAAAATAATAAAGAAAGGAAGGGCCAGGAGAAAGCTCAGTGGCTTAAGTGCCTGCCTGGCAAGCACAATAACCCAGATTATTCGATCCCCGGTACCAAGTGCCATGCCAGCCCCAGAATCTGGGCATGGTAGCACAAGCTTATAAGCTCAGCACTAGGGAGGCTGAGACAGGAAGATCACTATCAGTCCAAGCTGCATAACAAGATCCATAAGCTGTCCTTTAGTAACATGATGTGAAATGATTCAGCAATCTCTGCTATGGCATCATTAACTATTTGAAATTTCAGGTGGGATTCATAAATAAAAGGTGGAAAAACAAAAAGTGGCAAGAAAATTCCTTTTGATGGGAGTTAGTGCCTATGTGTCTTTTACTGTAATAATTTTCTTAATTTTTTACTTAAATATTTGTCAGAATATAATCACATCTCATGAATAAATATGTTATCTTGAACTGCGTCAACAAAAATAAAACCCAGCATCCATTTCACCTCCTCTGGTGAAAACATCCCAGACTCTCTGGGAGAATTGCCTACTTTTCTTGAATACATTGTATTCTTGAATACATGGTGGTATGACAAGGCTGTCTTTATCACTAAAGGGCAGATTTATGATATAAAATAGGTTGACCAAGGACTGGCCAAATAGCTCAGTGGATTAAAGCACCTGCAAGCAGGCCCAGGGCTCAGGGGTTTGATCCCCGGGCCTGCTGTGCTGGCCCTGCCCACGGGGCACACTGAGACAGCCATTAAGACTAGGCATGGTGGCACACACCTGTAATCACAGCTCTTGGGAGGCTGTAAACAGGCGGATCACTACGAGTCTGATCTAGTAGTGAGATCCTGAACATCCTACAGACCCTTCCCTAAAATACTAAATAAATAAAGTAGGTTGACCAGATGCTGTCTCTGGGAGTATAATGGATTGGTAATTGGCGGTCAACTTGTTACACCCAGCTATGTTGAACTAGCATAATGCTGGGTGTGGGAAGCCCACCTGAGGATTGTTGCCAGGGGCATAAGAACAGACAAGGAGAAGGTGACAGGCTGTTAGGGAAGCTGTTTGGAGAAGCCATTGGAGCTCTTAGAAGCTAATGGCTCTTTTAGGCTATTCTGCTGGAGGACCTTGTCATGCCAGCTTTTCTGATGCGAACTCAGCTTTCCTCATCACTGGAGGAGCCCTGACCTCACTGCTGCTGTGGTACCTTTGGGAGAAGCTCTGGTTCTTACCTTGAGTATTTCTCCCTAGCTCTTATTCAGATCCCTCAGCCTGCTAGCACAGATCCTTCATCCCACTAGCACAGACTTTCTGGCTTCCACCATTGACCTTTGGGCCTTTCCAGTGCAGATTCTTGAAGCAGGCCTGCATGTGACATTGTTGTGGGCTGTAGGCCTCCAATTAGACTGTGGGAAGCATTGTTATGGGCTCTAGGTTTTCAGCTAGACTTGTGGCCCTCAGCTGGACTTTTGGTTTTCAGTGTGTGGACGGATTTCCTGCACTCTCGTATATGATTTCTTGGGTGACTATAAAATAATCTCATAAAATGTGTCCTGAAATCAGGTGTGGTGGTGCATGCCTATAATCCCAGCACTGGGGAGGCTGAGACAGGACAATCACTATGATTCTGAGCTATGTATCATGAACCAATATCAAATAAATAAATGAAAGATTTTAAATAATTTTTTAATGTGTCATGTATTGTATTGTTCCCCTTGCAAAACCCAAACCATGACAGTGAGATTTAAATATTAATCCAAAGGATGAAGATGAAATATTTGTTAAATGAAATTACTTTCATTCTATCAGCATCACATAGACCAGGTTGCTTCTCCTGTGAGACTGTTCTGTTCATGCAAGACTTGCTTTCAGAAACCCTGTGTGCGGGATTCCCCGTCCATGCTCAAGCCCGAGGATACAGTCTCCCATCCGTTCAGTATAGCCTTTCAAGTGGATCTTCTTTTGCTTCGGTTACACATAGTGAATTTGTGTCAATTACAGCCAGGGAGCTTTATGTGCTTAGAAGAAGGAGAAAGGATGAGGAAGAGAAAGAGCATCTTTTATGTTTAGTTGTATTTAAATCAACTAGAGACATTTTATGCTTGCATTACCAGCAGGAGAAAAATCAAATACAAAGAGCCACGAGACCTTTCCCAACCAGAAGATGAGCCTATAGAGTACAATTTATGTAGTGATGGTTCTTCCCAATGACTTATCCCATTTACGAAGTTCAGTCTCCACCACAAACATATTTAGTAGATTAAATAAACAATACACCAAATGCATTCTTTTGATCTGATAAGTTTGTCTTATAAGGACATTTACCCCTTTTTCTTGAGCAGCTTTTTTCCCTTGATCCTGAGAATTATGGGGGTAAAGAGGCCTCTGGGCACACAGCTACAATTTTGCAAGAGGTAAAGAACTCTTTGGATCGCCAGGCATGGTGGGGTATACCTATAAACCCAGGTACCTGGGAGACTAAAGCAGAAGGATCATAAATTCAAGACCCCTCTGGGCAAATTAGTAAAGTCCTATCTCAAAATAAGAACACAAAAAGGGCTTGGGCTGTACCTTAGTGATAGAGTTCCCTGGGTTTGGTCCTCAGCATCACATAAAAATAAAAAAGAGCTCTGTGGATATAGGGTAGAGATGGTGAAACCTCAGTGGAGATTGCCACACTGCACATTTCAAATAGTTGTAACCCTAAATTTAACATTATTTTATCATAATGAAAAGAGTCAGAGCTGGGTCACCAACAGAGCCTCCAGAGAGGTTGTTGTGCTATTGAAGTCCCTCGTGCTTCTCTGAGGCCTCTGTGTGAAATCCAGTGGACGAGCTCTCCTCTCCAGACTGTAGCTGTCCATTGGCCGTCCTCCTGTGGCTTGAGTTACCCAAGGTACACTTCTTCCTCCCGAAGAATGTTAACTGACATGATGGCTTGCTATGGAACGAAGAACATCTACAGATTTCTAAGCACCTCTTACATACTCTATTGTCACTTGTGTCTAATAGCTCACTTCAGTGTCACCCCGTCTGTCCATCCCCTTCAGACTAAAGATTTATTCAATGATAATACACACTCTGGACCTGATTTTCTGAGCATAACGTAATAGTTTATACCCCTCCCATCTGGGCAGAAAGATTGTAGAGACTAATCTCCATTTCACCCAAAAGAAAGTGGAAGCTCAGAGAGGGGAAGGAATTTGTTTAAAGTAATAGAATGAATAATTTGGTGCAGTCCCAGTCATGCACAGTCCTCCAGTACTTGAAAGGCCATAATGTTCCTATGTTAGGTGAAAGACAGTTCTATTAGGCCATTTGCTGTTGCTACAACATCTGAGACTGTATGCTTCATAAAGAAAAGAAGTAGCTGGGTGTTTTAGCGCATGCCTGTAATTGCTGTGCTCTAGGAGGCTGAGGCAAGAAATGAAAAAATATAAAAGGGTTGGAAATGTAGCTCAATGCAAAAGTCCATTAACTCAGAAGTGGGGGGTGTGAGAGGAAAAGAGAAGGAAGGAAGGAAGGAAGGAAGGAAGGAAGGAAGGAAGGAAGGAAGGAAGAAGTTTCCTTAGATCATAGCTGTAAAGACTTAAGAGCATGACATTGGTGTGTGGCATTGGCATTGGTGTCTGTATGGCTCTAGCAAGGCCTTCAGGGTACATCACAACACAGCAGATGCTATCAGGGTGAGAACAAATGCAAGAGGGAAAACGACTGGGCAAGACAGCTCAGGAGAGAGATTCAGGCTCCAGGCTTGCTCTTTGCAATAATAACTCACTCTTGCAGGAATTACCTGGGGCTACATAGGAACTATACTAATCTCTTCCAAAGACAATACGTCAATAACCTACTAACCTCTCATGAGGTTCTGCATCAGCACCAACTCACAGGGTACCAAACTTCTAGCACATGATCCTTGGGAGGATACACTCTGCACTGTAGCAGTGGCTGATGATCTACCTTTACATTTAATGAATCCAGTGCAAGAGCCAAAGATAACTCTCCTTATCCTACTCAGTGATTTAGAACGAGAGCTCATTATCCTTATAAAATTAGGTTTTTGTTAGCTACTTAAAAGTGCGAAAAACAAACTCATAAATTAAAACAAAACAGTCACTCTAACAACAGATGTCATTTTTAAAAGCCAAATTCAACACATTAATTAGAACAGACAAGACTCAGTAGCAGAACAGGCAATCACCAAAGTAAATTAACTTACTTTAACTGATTTATAAATTACAAAATTAATTAATTGAATTAAATTGCTGCAAAACACAAACAATCCTAAAGAGATGGGATTGCTGAATCAAAGCCAGTACAAAAATGTTTTGTATTTTATGAAAAATAATTAATGTCATGTTACTGCTCAGCTGTGCTAAAATGAAATACACTTCAAAAAATGACAACTGCTAAAGCAACAAACCTGAGAATGGAACCCATGTATTTTTAGTGCCCTCTATGGACCAACTTTGATGCAAGTTTTATCCTCTGGGTTTTGAATGTGAGAAACAAGAACAGAGTAATACGCATTACCTCACCTAAAGATCAAACACTCACAAAAGACATGGACAAGGCCTGGGCTCTTTCCAGGTTCCTTCAAGTTTGTGTTTGTTTATTCAGTAACACACATAATTTTTCTAAATACACAAGGATTTATGTATAATTTGCAATTATGACAATGGCTCCCAAAAGGCAAACAAGAGAAAAGAAAACAGATCAGGAAACACCTCCTTGGTAGATGTTCAGCATATGTGCTGCCTTCTCCTGGGAGACTCATCTACCTACACAGCTCTTTGACAGGAGGCTTGGCATCAATCCCTGATGCCTCTTCCTGTGGGAGCATTTTCTATCCCAACCCTGTGGGCTCAGAAGTATCCTTGTGATTTGCTTGGGGCAATGGAATTGGCTGGAAATGATGTGTACTCCTGCCACCCAGGAGCCTTAAAAAACAGCTTAAGGTTCACCATCTTTGCTCTCAGCTCCAAATTCAGCACTGTCCCAGGTGAAGAATGTATATCAATCTCTGCTCCAAAGATGAAGTTATCATGACCAAAGCTGCATCTGACCTTCCATGGACATGTCTGTCTCAGTTACTCTTCTCTGGTTGCTGGGACAAATATCCAACACCCAAAATGAAGGAGGGAAAGGTTTATTTAGCTCCCAGTTAGTGGAGGCTTTAGTCCATACTCAGCTGGCTCCAAGGCAGAGAGGCACATGGGCACAGAGCAGCCATTCCTAAGGGCAAACAGCAAAAGGGAGGCGCAGCACCTGTGGTCTCTAACACGCCTCGCTACCCTCCTACATTTGTATACCGAGTATCTTCCCCAGGGTACTCACACCCATGATCCCAGCACTGAATCAAGAATCAATCATGAACTGCAGAAGCCACCCCAAGGCTGCATGAGGCTTTGGGGGATACTTAGACACAAGCCCTAACAATGTCCTCATGGTAAGTCACTGAGATTTGAGGTCATCATCATCACAACACAGTGCAGCCTATCCTGACTGGTAAGTCTTAACACAGGCCAGTCACTGAAGACTTAAAATTGATGACTTTACACTGAGACATGAAGAAAGAGAATGATCCAGATACATAAATAACAGAAGAGGAGAGCTTTCTAGGTAGGGCAAAACAGTGGGTACACACTGGCCCTGAGGTGAGCAAGAGCTTGTTACATTTACGGAAAGGAGACTTGGGTAGCTGAGCTGATAAGGCAGTGGGAGGTGAAGCCACATACACGTCTAGACCTGAGTGTAAGAGCCTCTGTAGCCAACTGAGGATGCTTGATTTATTCCAGGTGTGTTAAGAAGTCACCGAAGGTTTACAATCTGTTAAGTGATATGACCAGTCTTAAGAGTTTTAAGACCATCCTCGATTCTATGCAATAAACCAGGGGAGAAAAGAAGGGAGATGAATTTAAAAGATTTCCTTAGTCCCATCATGGGTTAAATTGTGTGCACACGCACACACGCACACACACACACACACACATCATATACACAAGTACTAACTCTTACTATTCAAAATATGACTTTATATAAAAATAAAGTAATTGTTTATAACACTAATCAAGTTAAGACAAGATGAGACTGGAATCAGGTGGGCTTCTAGTCCATGTAGCTGGTGTCATAGGAGGATATTTGGGCACAGAAACATATACACAAAGAAGTCCACATGAAGATGAAGCCATCATGTAATACTTGTAGATGCCAAAGAGCACAAAATATTTTCAGAAAACTACTAACATCTAGGGGAGCTGGGGAACAGATCTCCTGTCATAGCCCTAAAAAGGAGCCAGCCCTGCTAATACCTTGCTCTTGTACATCCAGCCTCCAGACCTGAGACAGAACATTTCTGTTGTTAGAACTCTGAGGTTGTGGTACTTTATTATATTATGGACAACTCATACAAGGCCACAAGTGCTGCTTTGGATAAAAGTAATAGCAAGTAGCATCAGGGGTAGGACAGGGGTGAGAGAAAGAGAGATTCAGAATATATTTTTGAAAATGGAAATGATGGAGTTTTAAATTGAATTAGCCTTAAGTTGAAATGGAGAGGAATCAAAGAAGAAATCATTGGAATTCTGTATAAGAACTGTATTTGGTGCTTGCTCAGATTATTACCATTTGTCTTCACAGAAGCCCTACATGTCTGTTGAGTTCCCCAGGAAGCACATGATGAGTCAGAATTAGGAACATAGGACATTTGCTTGGGGTAGGGATAAGGCCTATAAATGACAAAAAGGAGAAGCAGAACTGAGATCTAACAGAAATTCCAACAACCCAACCCAAGGGGGAGCTCTGCCGCAGATTTCCGTTGTCTGCATCCTGTGCTGGTTAAAATATATATCCTGGTATTTCCACAAGCTCCGCCATTGGCTGGGTATAGGGGAGGCTATAAGGAGCCCTTTCTGGTCCTCATCTCTGTCTGGGAAGTTTATATTTGTAATCCCATGGATAAATTCCTGGAATCCCATCCAGTTAATTTCTGTCTGTCACTTCTAGCTCAACCCACAGGGAGAATAAAGACACTAAAGCATATTTATAATTATGGGGAGCCAAAGGGTCCTAAATTCAGCCATGGTGATGGTGATCCAAACCTGGGTTATATTGTCATGAAGGAGGAGTGGCTTGAGGATGATTGACTGAGAATGGTAGCAAGTAGGTGCATCCCATGAGCTGGGCTAGGGAGGAAGCCTGCTTTTATCTCTGCAATATGCAGAAAGAAAGATATGCAGAGAATAATCTGCTTTACAGAACTGAGATAGTATCTGATGTTTTGGGGTTCAGTGCTTCAGTTCTGATGTGTAATCTTGCAAGCCCCAGAAAGTCATAACGGCTACCTCAAGGCTCCATCCCAACCAACAGCAGGGAGCACTAGCTCTTTGTCTGGCATCAACCTGGCTCATATTAAAGAGCAGCAGGTGGGAGTTATCAGAGAAACATGTTTGCCATCTTCAAAGACTACCACCAGCACCTCTGCTAGACCAACAGGCATTGCTTAAAGCCAACTGGGCCAGGGAGACAGCTCAGTGGCATAAGCGCCTGACTAGCATATGCAAGGTCCTGAGTTCAATCCCTAGTACAACAAAAAGAGAGAGACAGACAGACAGACAGACAGACAGACAGACAGACAGAGAGACAGACAGACAGAGAGAGAGACAGAGAGAAAGAGCCAACTGAAGGGATAAGAAAAGTCCTAGCCATCTCTGTACATATCAATACATGGAAATAGGGTCAGGCACACCCAAAATGGAGACAATTTTTTTAAAGAGAATACAAATTAGAATTAAAACAGAAAAAAATTACAAGTGATACAGATTTTCACTTTACAAAGTAATATGAATTCCACAGAATTTGTTGTAATACATAGTGTTGTCTTCCAATCAGTAATTGATTGCTCTTTTAAGGAGAGTTGCTTAGGATCCTCTGCAGGAGACTTCCTTGACTTTTTATTCCTCAAAAGGAAGTCCAGGCTATACCTGTTCTATACACCCTGTCCTTAATGCTTAACTAGCTAAGGGTTGTTAGCTTCATCTTCTCTTGCAGTGCAACAGCAAGTTCTTGGTGAAGAAAGAACCAAATAACTCACCATACCCTATAATGTAGGATTTTCAGATTATGCAAGAAATGAGACTCAAATCATACTTTGAAGATTGGTCTTGAAGCTTGGCCAAATAGTTTAGCGGATTAAAGCACCTGTAAGCAGGCACAGGGGACTGGAGTTCCATCCCCGGGCCTGCTGTGCCGGCCCTGCCCCTGGGGCATGCTGAGATGGCAATTGAGACTGGGCATAGTGGTGCGCCTGGAATCCCAGCACTTGAGAGGCTGTAAACAGGCGGATCACTACAAGTCCAATCTAGTAGTGAGAACCCGAACATCCTGCACACCCTGTCCTAAATACAAAAAAAAAAAAAAAAGACACAAAAGGGGAGAATGCTGAAAAAAGGGGCTTAGGGGAAAAAAGGTGTGAGCAGTTTTGCATTGTAACCAGGACAGTGGAACTTTTCAGCACTAGTATTTTGTTTGGTTGAAAGATGCTGATATTAATCTGCATATAGCTGGGGAAGAAAGCTGACTGCTTCAAGGCAACTTCTAGCAGATAAGACCTGAAAGTGGCTAGACTCTTTCAGCCACAACACTGCCTGCCAGGTGCATATTTGCTTTCTAAGGTATACTTACATGCTTCAAAGGGCAAAATGCAGTTTTCTCCACTTAGCAAAAGTGCCACATGGAAATGTGTCAGAGCTTGGAATGTGTGTTTGACTCTGAATTCTGTTTCCCTGATGGATGGTGCATATTTGTCCTCATAGATTAGTGTACCATAGCCAGGTTTATGTCCTTCAGGGCTTTCTACTGCAGACAACAGAAGCTCTTTCTCTTAGTACAGACATAAGGGACTTTGTCAAGGAATATTAGATAGTTTGCAAACCTCTGAGGTATTTAAGAATCAGGGACAACACAGTTGGGAGAAACAGCCAATCATATCTTAGCAAAAACAGTGCTGCCATTGCCATCTGCCACTGAGCGCCAATGCTGTTGGGATCTCAGCCGCAGAGCCAGCCAGGGGAGCCTCTCATCTGCAGGCAGTCCAGTCTTCCATTGCTCACAGCCAAATCCTGGTTTAGCGATGTTTCTGACAGGCTGAAACCAGGTCACACACCTGCAGCCATGTGCAAAGCAGTCTGGGAAATGTGCTTTTCTCTCTCCATCTCCTAAAGCACAGACAGGCAAGATTGGAGGGTTTTAAATAGGTACTTTCAGTGTTGGAGAAAGCCTGGCCAGCATCTTGGTCCTTTCTCAGGAGGGTGAGGATCAGAGCAAGCACAGCCTCCTCCCCAAGCCTCCTTGTCCTCCACAACCCCACCTCGCAGGATCATCCTCAGAATTGCACTGAAAAGCTGACAGAGCAGGAAGCTAAAATAAAATGCTCAGCAGAGGCCACTGGATGTAGGTAAAGAGAATCTTCAGAGAGTATTTCTGCATGGAGGAACCCCTGAGCAGAATCACGTGAGACCTCTTATGGGTCAGAAGTAGAATAAGATTTTTTTTAAAAGACAGGTAGAAAGGAGAGAAGGAAAATGATACATTGTATTTTCTTATTTTTATTTTTGTTGTATATGTTGGCAGTGTATACTTTTTCATTTTTTTTATACAGAGTCTTGCTCTGTAATTCTGAGTGGCCTTGAACTCACTGTGTAGCCCAGGCTGACCTCAGATTGGTGGCAATTTTCCTGTCTCAGACTTCTGAGTGTTTAGATTATAGACATGTGGTACTATGCCTGGCTGCAAACTTTTATTTTTTATAAATAACTCAGCCTATAATGTTCAATTATAGAAACACAAAGTAGACTAAGACAATGACACTACATAGCCTTGAGTAAACATGTTCTTCACAGAGCGCGGCACAGTATTTATGGAACAGTATTGCAAAGTGGGAGGCTTCCCAGGTAGTATAGAAGTGAAACAAAGTGGCCCTATACCAAGGGATTTTACCTACAGCTAGAAGGAATGAACTAGATTTATACAAACAACATGATAGGCCTAGAAATAAAACTTAGCAGTGAGTGAAAATCAAAAGTAGTCCTGAGTTCAATCCCCAGTACCAAAAAAAAAGTAAAAGTAAAAAAATAAGAGTTCTATAGAAGACCAATTTTGTAACATAAAACCACGTGCCTCAAACATTACATTTCTTTTAAAGATATGCTATAACGTGTTCAATCTGTTGCCATAGTAGAGGGCAAGAAAACAAAAATGTAGGATGAGGAAAGAGTAAATGAATAAGTGAAAGGGAATTTTTTTTCCAAAATCTAGATTCCTCTCAACCTCTCTCCACCCCACCCCCGAACACTCAGATTTCTTGAATCTTGAGCTTGTAAGACTCTGAGAGCTTTCTTATGTAAGCTTTTACGAGAGCTTTCAAATCCATAGAAATGACCAAAACACAGCCGACTCCATGCTTCCTTTTTTCTGTGACTTATGTGAGTCTGTTTTAAAGGACCCTTAACGAGGATTGCCTCATGGAGTGGAATATTCTGGGTGACAAGTATTAAGGCTTGTGTCTAGTTGTCCCCCTAAATCCTGATGCAGTCACTGAGATGGGCTTCTAGAGTTTGTAATTAATTCATGGTCCAATGCTTGGATTATGGCTGTGGGTGCTACACCAGACCTGGCATAGACAGCCTGAATCAATGTGGGGAAGGGAGAGAGGCTTGAAAGCTGCCACACCTACTGCTCCTCTCTTTGCTTTTTGCTGTCTTCTGCCACCACGAGCTGCTGCCCTCTGCCATGTGGCCCTCTATCTTGGAGGCAACCAAGTATGGACTAAAACATCCACAAACTATAGACTAAATAAACTTTTCTTTCCTTCCTTAATTTTGTTTTTTTTTCCATAATTTTATTGATAAACAAATAGCAATGAGACAGTATCAATCCAAATTGGTAGGACACCTTCAATAATTAACACACTGCATACATTCTTCCTAGTGGTTATTTGCTGTACAAGATGTGGACATGATATCCTATATACAAACTCTATGAGAAAAAAATCTCTCTATGCATTAAGAGAATGTAACTATATATCTATCCTAACCATTTTGAATACACAGATACAAAATGGACATTCATCTGTATCCCATTTTTTGTTTAGTTCCATTATTTGAATATTATAGGTGTGATAACTCAGCAAAACATACTAAAAGAGTCCAGTAGTCTATAATAGTATTGGGTCTTCCGCTTCGATAGCAATGTCAGAAATTGTTGACCTGAGTCCCCTACAGCTCAACATAAAACCATGGCTTTACTTCTTATACTTCATTTTTATACTTTTCTGCTGGATGGTTAAGACCAAGATAAAACAAGACCTATGCAACAAGAGTTGTAGCTTTTGGATCTGATAAAATCAGTGAAATCCCTTCAGGATTTATCCTGAGATCCTGTACCTCAGATTGTAGATCCTTTGTCAGTGTCAGCCATGTGGATGAGTCACAGCCATTGCTTGGCCAATGTGCTCTCTGTGAAAGCCTGAGAGAATGTTTTCACTCCATGTGACTCTCCTTAGGCACACTCTACATCATCGATCACTTTCCTCTTTGGCCCCATAATTTATTTGATCAGAAAACTTGGGACACTACTGAGTTACATGATGTTACAGTACAAGTTCTCATATGTCCTGAGTCTTAATTGACCTTGGATGGCTAGGGCCAAAATGTTGGCTTTCCTTGTAGCCCTCCTTTTTCTCTAATTTTGGTCTGCAAACTTAGGTTGTTAACCCTCCAGAAGAGAAGCTTATTGTTATTACCATACATCCTAGGCTGTTAAGCTTAACCTCACTATCTGTCTGAATATCAAACATGTTAGGCATAACATGGAACAGGTATTTTTCATCAAGTATTGATATATTGAACCTTAAGTCCCTACAGAATACGATGAAAAAACATTTAAAAATTAGAATATATTTTTAAAATAAGCATAAAGAATTATATAATTCTTATGTTTACACATAAGTCCAAAAATCTAACCATGTACAACCTTGGAGTAGGACAGACCCACAACATTCCTTTTCCTGTCTCCTGCCTTCATTCACCACCCCCTTCTTTTTAAACAATCATCTACCTGAGAGACAGCACAGCAGCAACTGTCATGTCATGACAAGCAGCCTGTATTCAGAAGACCAGAATGACAGGCACTCCAAGCATGAAACTACTATTACAGATTACCATCTGCAGTGCAGTTGCTTAGTTCACAGGTATCAGTATATATAGTTTAGTCAGGGTGAGAATCTTTCCAATTAACTGCTAGAATCAAAAATCTTCTGGAGATTCTCAGGATCATTGCCTTACCCATCTTCTACATATAACTGTATAGCTTGTCCCTGTCATGTTTCCTAGCTCTTCTCCTTTCCCTCTCTTAATTAGTTAGTCCTCGAGTTCTTGCTTTCCTTTTACTTGCATTATACCTCTCTATTTGTATTTCTTCTTTTGAGTTCTTATACTAGGGAAATTATATGAAATTTACACATGTGTGTCTGGTTTATTTCACTTATGAGTATATATTCTAGTGACATCCACTTCAATATAAAGGCTTTGAGTGTATCATTCTTTATAGATGAGTAATTCCTTCCTTAATTTTGAGTGGTCAGTATTTTATATCAGCAATGAGAGAAAAGTAACTGAGACATAATTTGATACTGAGAAGTGGGGTCATTGCTGTGACTACACCTGACCATGTTGTTCAAGAGCCTTTGGGAATGGCTTATGGGAAGAGACAGAAAAGATTTGGAGATGTTGTCTGAAAAAGAAGCACTGGACTGCCTTTGACTGTTCTGTATGACTCTGGTCAGAGCTCAGAAGACCAGAATGCTGATAGAAATCCTGCCTGTAAAGTCTAGGCTGGTGAATTTCTTCTGAGAAAAAGGACTGCATTTGGTGTGTGTTACAGCTTGGTAGGAAGTTTGTCTGAATTTTGCTTATGTTCAGAGGCTTTGCTTGAGACTGAGATTAAACACAGTGGACTGATTAATCTGGATAAAGAAATTACAAGGCAATCGAATATTGAGGCAGTGGCATAGCTATTGTGGTGGCTTGTAGTGAGGTTTATGTTGAGAATCAAGAGCAAAGAACCCAACAGCATGATTTAAAATGTATTGCTTCCACAAAGGAAACACCATTAAATCTGTGAACTGCAAAGACAGAGTTTAGAGGATCTCCACTTGCTGAGAAGGAACAAGAGAATGGAAAGGATGGCCTGAGGGCATCACAAGAAGCAAAAAAATCACCCTTTGCAGCTTCAAACCTGCAAAGGTGAAAGTCTTTGCTTCAAGGAAAAAGCCATAGAGTGGCCAGGTTCCAGATTAGCATTATTATAAAAAAAAAATTGTTCCTTGGAATCAGGGTTAGAGTGCTCAGTAATCCAGGCACTCGATCCCTACAGTCAAAAGAGAAGAAAACCTGGCTACTGCTCCAGCTGGCGGCGAACCTTGGCATCATCCACATGGCTTTGGTTTTAGGCACATGCAGAATGCAAGAGCTCTGGGGTTAAGAAGGCTTCCACTTAGATTTCAGATGAAGGCCTGGGAGGCCAGGTCATGTGCCCCTAGGAGGGTAGTGTGTGAAGCTGAGTTAGAAGCCTAATGTGTACTGGAACCCCAGGAGTTTGGGAAATCCAGGAATGTGGATCATGTAAGGAAAACTGCCAGAAGGGAGCAAAATTGGCCTAAGAGAGAAGCCATAGGAGCTGCCACCAAAAGTGCCATAGAGATGGAGCTCAAATTTGTCACAGATGGTTTTAAATGTTCCACATGGAACTATAGGACTTCATGTTTGCCCTGCTAGATTTTGGACCTGCTTTGGACCCAAGGCTTTATATCCTGCTGTTTATACCTTTTAGAATGGAATGTTTATGTTGTGCCATTGAATGTTGCAAGTGTTTAATTTTTTATTTGTATAGGACCTCATAGGTAAGAGCTTGCCTTAGATCCTGGAGAAGACTTCGGAATTGGACTTTTCAACAATGCTGAAATTGTTAGGATTTTAGCAACTCTTAGAGACAGACTAAAATGCCTTTTGCATAAAGGGAGATACATGAGTCTTTGGGGGTCCAGGATCAGAATGTTATGGTTTGTGTCTAGTTGTCTTCCCAATGCCTCATGTAGGCATTGGAGTGGGCTTCTAGAGTTTGTAATTAATTCCTGATCCAATGATTGGATTATGGGTATAGGTGCTACAACCACCCTGGTGTGGATAGACTGAATACAATGTAGGAAAGGGAGAGAAGCTTGCTAGCTGCCACAACTACTGCTCTTCCCTTTGCTTTTTGCTTTCTTCTGCCACCATAAGCTACTGCCTTCTGCCATGTGGCACTCTGCCTTGAAGCCAGTCGAGTATGGATTGAAATGTTTGCAAACTGTGAGCTAAATAAACCTTTCCTCCCTTAATTTGAGGTGTTGAGTATTTTGTCCCAGCAATGAGAGAAGAGTAGCTAAGACAACAGGTAATCTTGCTTGCTATTTTAATTGAGCAAAGGTGTCAAGAGACACCTCAATAGGCAATTGGTGGTCCTGCTGTGCCAGCCCCATCCCCAGGCCGTGCTGTGATGGCAATTGAGACTGGGCATGGTGGCACGCACCTGTAATTCCAGTTCTTGGGAGGCTGTAAACAGGGGGATCACTACAAATCTGATCTAGTAGTGAGACCCTGAACATCCTGTAGACCCTTCACTTAAAAAAATACAAAAAAAAGGCAATTAAATTGTCAGGAAGTTAAACCCTGTACATGAGTTAATTTATGAATGGGTCCATAGCTGATGAGCTATTGACAGGTGGAATCTGGTTGGAGGAAGCAGGTTTTGGGGGTGGGCCTTTGAAGGATATAACTTTTCTGAGACTCTTCCCTTTTTCTGCCTCCTGGCTGCCCTGAAGTAAGCACCTTCCCTCTAACATCCACTTTCCCCATGACATTCTTGCCTTGCTGTAGGCCTAAAGCAATAAAGCCAACCAACCATTGACAGAAACCTCTGAAACTGTGAGCAAAAGCCTCCCTCATTATGCTGTGTATATCAAGTGTCTGGCCATAGCAATGGAAAGTTGACCAACATACGGTGCACTGTAGATAGATGTCCCTACCCATGGCAGTGGATGGGATCTGAAATCCAACAGGGACTATGTCTATCATGTGACTCAGAATGGGACATTTTCAGTCCCAGATAAGAATTCTCTTTTTAATTCCCTTTCCAGAAAGATGACCTTTTGAAATTCTTAAAAATGTGCTACATATGTCTAGGGAACCCCTGACTTTATTTATCTCCAGCCTCTTTGAACTTCAAATCTTTAACAGAAATTTACACAACTCAGAGTTTACTTTGCAACCTCTGCTTTTAGGACAGACCTGTGACAAATTTCATGTTGCTCTGCTTGGAATGCTGATCCTCATGTCAGCATGATTCAGTCCTTTCATCCATTTGCTCTCTGCTCCAGCGCCATCCCTACAGAGAAGCTTTCCTAACATCCCTTCTAAAAAGACTCCCCATAGGGGCTGGCGAGATGGCTCAGTGGTCTAAAGCACCCACTTGGAACAAGCTTAGCAAACCACAGGGACCACGGTTCAATCCCCCAGCACCACATGCCAACCAGCCCCTGCCCCTGGTGGGCTGAGCTGGCCACACACACACACACACACACACACACACACACACACTCAATAAATAAATGTTAAAAAAAATTTAAAAAAAAAAAAAGACTCCCCATCCCTACCTTGCTCTATCCTCTCATCCAGCTATCTGCATTCCCCTCGTAACTGCCTGAAAAAGTATATTAGTTTCCTGTAAGCACCTTTAATAATGAAACTCATCTCATTCACTGATGCTTGTCTTGTCCCGACTCAGCTAGATGCCCAGTAAACATATGCTGGATGAACACATGGATCAGATCAAAATAAAATGGATATAAACAACAAGAATAGCATGTATAACATTCCTCTCGAAAGATAGTGCTTAGCCAGAGCAAATATAAAGGTTCTATTTTCTGAAATGAAAACAATATGCAATGTATTAACCATTATTACCCTCCTATCATATTATTTTGGAATTTTGATTGTTTATTGTGTTTTCTTCTTTAAAGTAAATTTCTTTTAAAAAATGGAAAAAGGTTGTTTTTTTTATGAATTCTGTTCCATTATACTAAGATTAATTTGGCTGATGAACCAGTTCCTTAAACCAGTAATGTGGCTATTTTATCCTCCTCAAACTAATCAGCATTGTCTTTATTCTCCTGGAATTTAAACACTTTGGTTTTAAACAGAAACAAAGCATCATGAGGTCATTAGATGCTTTATATATAGGACATCCTGAGATTTCCAGTCCAAAACAAAAAGGCTTTAATGGCATGTCTTATGACTGTGCGTTCTTTGGCAAGGGGCCTGCCCAGTTGTAGCAGTGGTGTTGTGGTTTAGGTCTAAATTGTCCCCCCAAATGCTCATGTATGTGGAGGTGATTGGATCATACACTCATCAATGGGTATATAGGTACCCACTGTTAGAAGGTTGGGTCTGGGCAGTACAGGCAGCTCACTGGAGCCCTGGCCTGGATAGGTGCATCTGCCTTCCTAAATCCTCCTTTCTCTCTCTGCTTGCCAACAACCACAATGGGAACAGCTTTCCTCCACCAGGCCCTTTACTGTGCACTTTCTCCCTTGGATCCAGCTGACTCTGGACTGAGTTCTCTAAAATCTGTGAGCTCAAATAAACATCTCTTCCTTGGGCTGGGGGCCCGCGACCCGCGGTGTGAGCATGGCAGAATCCATGATTCACCTGTCATTTACTACGCCCTTCATAGTAATGCTAAAGGACAAAGAGGAATGGATAAAAATATTGGTGAGCAACTCAATAAAGCATATGAAGCCTTTCGTCAGGCATGCATGGATAGAGATACTGCAGTGAAAGAATTACAGCAAAAGACTGAGAACTATGAGCAGAGAATACGTGAGCAACAGGAACAGCTGTCACTTCAACAAACTATTATTGACAAGCTAAAATCACAGTTACTGCTTATGAATTCCAGTCGAGACAGCAGTTATGCCTGTGTTCCTCCACTTGATGATGGTGAAACCAGGGAAAATAATCTGACTCTTGACCAGCCACATGACCAAGTCAAATCAGGAATACCAAAAGAAAAGCAATCAAAGGTCAGAAGACAAGATGTTTCTTCCCCTAAAAAAGAAACTTCATCAAGGAGTCCTGGCAGTCCTTTAGCCCATGAAAGGGATAATTTAGAGAAGACTTTTTGGGCTCTGAAAGAAGAATTTCATAGAATATGTATGCTAGCAAAAGCACAAAAGGACCACTTAAGCAAACTTAATATACCAGACATTGCAATTGAAACACAGTGCTCTGTACCTATACAATGTACAGATAAAACAGGTAAACAAGAAGCGCTGTTTAAGCCTCAGGCTAAAGATGATATAAATAGAGGTTCATCGTGTATTACATCTGTCGCACCAAGAGGACTAGGTCGAGACGAGGAAGACACCTCTTTTGAATCACTTTCCAAATTCAATGTCAAGTTTCCACCTATGGACAGTGACTCAACTTTCTTACATAGCGCCACAGAGAAACCCAGCATCCTTGCCCCTGCCACATCTGAGGCAGTGTGCCCAAACAAATTTAATATGGAGCTCAGAGACAACCGAGGAAACATCGTTAAAACAGAAGAAACTTTATTTGAAATTCAGGGACTTGATCCCATAGCTTCAGCTATACAAAACCTTAAAACAACTGACAA
>NW_004524624.1:7020128-7025569 GCF_000260255.1 Octodon degus | reverse complement strand
AAATAAACATCTCTTCCTTTAAGTTGTAGGTGTTGAGTATTTTGTCCTAGAGACTAAGACAGATTTTAGTATAAGAGAAGTGGGGTTCTTGTTGTGGCTGTACCTGATCACGTGGTTTAGATATTTTTGGAACTGGTTTTTAGGAAGAGTTTGGAATGATCTGGCTAGAGAAGTCCTAAAATACTGTAAGTCATTCTTGAGGGAGATCTTGTCAGAACTCAGAAGGCCAGAACACTGATATGCAGACTTTAAGGGCCATGCTCACTAGATTTCAGTTCAGAGCAAGGACTCCACTTGCAGTTGACCTTGAGACCATGTGTGTTATGTTGTGGCAGAAAATTTCTGAGCATTTTGTCCTTGTCCTGAGAATTTGTGGGAGACTGAAGTTAAAGGTGTAGAACAATTATTCTAGTTGGGGAAATTTTATGTCACCTCAATGTTCAGTGTGGTATGGGTCCTGGTGTTGTTGTTGCAGGCAGCCAAATTAGATAGAAATATTATAGACAGTCAGATAGGGCTAGGCGCTCGAAGGAGATAACACAGAAGACAAGATATCTTGCAACTGTGGGAGGGATGGATGTTCCTGTTTGTGAACCAGACCAAAAGATCAAAGATCAAACAAATGCCAACCTCCCTAAAGACTGGCATCCAAGATTGATCATTACCCTGAGGGAGCCAGAAGAATCATTAATCCAACTACTGCTGGATGGCTACATGATAAAGTCCTGTTCTACATTCATGCCCACTTGCTACATGACTTGCTTCCCCATTTGGTCCTGGACTTAATCAATTTTACCTGAGCAATGGTGCTTATAATCCCATTGGTTGACCATAGTTTTGTCCCACCCCACATCCACCTAAGCGAGTTCCCATTTTCTCCACCTTATCCCCACATAGTTTTACATTGTAAAACTCCCTGGAAGAGACAGCTTCCTAGGGACAACCTGCTCAGGGGGCCCCCTTCTATTCCTCTCTCAGACAGGAGTTTTCTTTCTCTCAATAAATATATTCTGCTCATAACCTCCATTTGTTCCTAAAATTCATTCTTCAGTTTTAGAGAACATGAACTCGTCCAGGTCAGGCCAAGAGATCATTTTTCCCCTATATCATTTGGAGGTTCCCTGTATTATTTGGAGGTCACCCACCCACCTGAGGTCCGTTTTTTCCCTATATCACAATGACACATGAAAAACCAGATTTGCAAGTTTTGGAGGAGGTTGAAAGTGAATCATCAAATATTTCATAGATGATGAAGATGATAACGATTTTGACATTCTCCATGTGAGCCAAAGTTCCTATGACAGTGAAACAGAGCAAGAATCAACTGATACAGACAAAGGGATTCAGACCTTCTTGATTCAGACCACAAAGAAAACATCAATTAGTACATGTTTGTCAAGTAGAAATGGTACAAAGTGGTCATGCAAGCAAATGAAATGTTTTAATGTTAGAGCGCATTCTGAAAATGTGGTGAGGATGTTGGCAGGGGTGAAACCTATTGGATTGAATGCCAGCACTGCCATTCCATATTGGAAATTGTAACAGATGAAATGCTACAAGATATTGTGAAGTGCACAAATGCTGAAATGTAAGACATTCTATACGTACCATTAACCACACTCAAAAATGTATCTATTATGATGCTTCACAAGGTGAATATAAAGCAATCATAGCTCTGCTGTACTTAGCAGGGATTTCCATTAGTAATCCCAGGAATGTAAGAGACTTATGGAAAAGTGATGGGTGTGGTCTTGAGGTCTGAAGAACAATGAAGACACTGGGAGACATGATTTCCTTCAAAACTGCATGAGGTTTGAAAACAAAACCACTCACCAAAAAAGAGAAAGAAATGATAATCTGTCTATACCTGCTAATGATTCAAGAGATTTGGGGGTAATTGTCGACCCATTTACATATCATTTGAATACATGACTATTGAAGACATCCTGCAGCATTTCATGGTTGCTATAGCTTCAGTCAGTACACAATGGACCCTTGACTTACAAAATCGATTCATTCCTTGGGGCTGGTTGTAATTCAGATTGTCAGTTGCAGTCTCAGGCTCCCCTATTTTATTGAGATCTCATTTTCCTGTTAAGTACACCTTGTATAATATAGTAGGAAGCTTCTGGCAGAACAAGGGACAACAGAAGTGACAGGAATGACCTGCAACATAAGAAAGGAGAGTTAAGCATATGTGCTACCAGTGTAAGTGAAGTGTGTGGATAGAGCATGCAGTTGTCATAAACCATGCCTTGGGTGTGTGACAATTGAAGCAAATATTTTTTGTTGTAGTTTTATTGGTATTTTCATTGCACATAACATAGAAATTTATTTATGATGTTATTTTTCAGGTTTCATAAGCAAGTACACAGATACTCTGAAAATGTTGATGTTTATTATAAGTGCACAACACATATGAAGAATTTAATAATTTATTTTATTGATATTTTATGCTCTTGTTAGCTACACATTTTCTAATATGATAAGAATTTCCTGGGGCTGGCCAGATAACTCAGCAGATTAAAGTGCCTGCTTAGGCAGATGCAGAGGCCAGGGGTTCATTCCCCAGCATGCCATGCTGGCCCCACCCCTGGGGTGTGCTGAGACTGATTGACACTGGATGTGGTGGTGTATGCCTGCAATCCCAGCACTTGGGAGGCTGAAAACAGGAGGATCACTAAAGGTCCGATCTGTGTAGTAAGACCCTGTAGATCTTGTACTAAATACATTTAAAAAAAAAATCTCCTGACAAAACAGCAATCGCAGCAAGATGTCAATATGTCATACAAATAGGCCAGGAAAAAAAAAAACACACGTGCAGTCAGTATAAGCGATATGTGTGTATGGAATATGTTGTCATGTGTAAAGACTGCCTTAGGTGTCATCATCAAAGTAAAGATTACTTTTTGGAGTATTCTATTGGTATTTTCATTGTAGCTCATATAGGAATTTATTCTGATTTTTTTTTTAGATTTTGTACCCCAAAAAACAATGTTAAAAATATCTTTTTTATAAACACTCAAAAATATTAAAAATTTAATACTCTGTTAGTTGGTATTTTAATATAGTGTATTTTCATATAACAAAATATAATAAAACTCATTAATATAATATCAAAATATGTAGCAATATATAACTATAACAATATATAACAATCTGTTACATATTATGTGTTTATTATATAAAAATATTGCATATAATATATCACTATATAATAATATAATATAACAATATATTACAACAGAACATTGTTTAATATAATAAAACTCATAAAATTAAAATTAATAATTCATCAATAGACATAATCTGAAAATATAGATTTTTGTATACTCACAATAACATACCTTTATGATAAAATTGGTATTACTTCTTGAGAGATACCCAGAGAGCTGAAATTCAAGCACAGGATGGATAGAAGTTAGATAAGTTAAAAGAAATAATGGAAGAAAACATACTAAAAATCTGGCAAGATTTCTGGGAGTAGTAATGAGTGAGTAAATGTACTTTTTTGCATTTTTTCAAGGTATGCATTTCTTTTATCATTAAAAGTAAGTCAGTGACTATAATCTCAGATTTAAAGCTCACATTGAAGAGTTCACTTAAAAGAAAAAGAACTTGTTCTCTCTGGCTTTTCACCATGGTAGAACCTGAATCTTGGGATACATTAAGCGAGATCTTTGCCCAGTTCACTGAACTTTTACTGTGCCCAGAAATGTGCCTCTGTCTCTGCTGACTTCAGCACTGTTTTGCTTCTGATGTGCCCCAAGCAGGTCAAAGTCCACACTAAAACGCAGAGGTTTTTGCAACTTTCGTCAGTGCAAGCCTAGCCAGAATTCCCAAGCACCCTATTTCAGCGTCAAATGAAAAGAGCCTTTCTGCTTCATGGAGTCAGTTTCTGAAATAACTTTATTTAAAATAATTCTGCAAGCACGTACAGACACCTACTTTCGATTGCTCATCTCATTCCTCCTTCCTTCATTCACCTCTTTTTCCTATTTATTCAAACTACATTGCACTCAGCTCAAATGTCTTCACCTCTGCAAATCTCTCAGTCAGGGGTAGAAATCCAACTGAAAAGACCTTTGAAGGAAAGAAAGAAAGAATTAATTAATTAATTAATTAATGAGAAAATAAGAGGGTAGCTAGGGCAAAAGGCTTAAGCCTCATAACTAGGAAGTAGATCTAGCTTTAGGATTGGCTGAGCCAAAGGGTTCAGGTGATGTCATCTGAACCCCACCTCATACCTTTTGGCTCAATTTCACTTCTGCAGATTGGCAAAGGAGCAGTTGTGACAGGTGCTATTCACATTCTCTGAGTTTTGCAATCCCAGTAACTGTTTTTGTGTGACAAAGGGGAAGGCAGAGCTGAGGTGCTCTCCCACTGTCAACATGTAAATTCTGAGCAGGCTTCTATTTGACCCAACTTGGGTCATGTACTCATGACTGGCAGGCATGAGAAAGTAAAGTCCTGCGGTTGATAATTTGAGCAGATCAAATGAAATGAGGGAAGACAGATGCTCCCCAGAAGAGATAGGCTGGAAAGGGAAAAAGCACACACAAAAATCTTTTAAATAAGAGTAAAACCCCCAATTTTCTGCCTGTACAATATTGCTTGGCCATTGTTCTCATCAAAAAAGTCTATCTGTCCCTTAAATAAGGGGCTAGTCTTTGACCAACAGATTGCATCGTAAGTAAAGATGCATGAGATATACGCCAGTTCTAAGCCTTGACCTCAAGAGACCTTAGGCACATCTTTCTCACACTTGAAGAGGAGAGAGGTAAGAGAAACAGAGCCAAGCCAGCTCAGTTTTTCCAGCTGAGGGCCCAGGTACCCAGCCCACAACCCTCAGCCATCCATGAACGCAGGAGCAAGTGTCAGAGAGCTTGTTTTAGAGCCCAGTGCTCAGATGAGCTAACTACCCAATCAACCTGTTGATTCAGGAACACACCTATCATTGTATATTCTATTTTTTAATCTTTTATTTATTTACTTAGTAAAGGGTCTTGCTATGCAGCTCAGACTAATAGTGATCCTCCTGTACAGGCATGCAACACCAGGCACAGTTTTGGTGGCTGGTTCATCACAGGGCAGTACCAGGGATCGAACTTGGGTCCTTGTGCTTTCCAGGAAGGTGCTTATACTGAGCTACCTCTCCTGCCATATTATTGTACATTCTGAAGCTTCCTGTTTGTGATGTAACTGTATTGTGACAATGGGTAACTGATACATTTGTATCTACTATACATTTGTATCAACTGCAGATGTAGCCAACTGGGTCTGTCCCTTCACTAACTTACACAGAACTTAG
Source organism: Octodon degus (assembly GCF_000260255.1). Lineage (NCBI taxonomy): Eukaryota > Metazoa > Chordata > Mammalia > Rodentia > Octodontidae > Octodon > Octodon degus. Next base: position 7,020,258 of record NW_004524624.1, on the reverse strand, counting down.
TTGCATATCCCACCTAATACTGTTGCCAACTTTTATATTGAATTGTTACCATTTATTTTAAATGGCGATGGCAGTCTCTTTGTCTATAAATTCTTTGAAAGGAAGGACCTTTTTATTTATTTATTTATTT
>NW_004524624.1:7018834-7020028 GCF_000260255.1 Octodon degus | reverse complement strand
ACTGGGGATTGAACTCAGACCCTTGCCTTTGACAGGCAAGTGCTTATTCTACTGAGCCATCTCCCTGGCCCTTTTTTTTTTTTAATATTTTTATTCTTTTTTAATCTTTTTGATCCCAGCATAGAATCTAAATATTCATAGGAATTCTAAGGATGAGTACTACTACCCAAATTATCCATGAAATATTGTTTGGATTTGGAGAGTTTTGTTTTTCATATTTAGATCATTAATTCACTTGGAGTTGAAGTCTATATACAGAATACGTTGGGGAATTCATTTGTCCCAGTATTGCTTAATGAGGATTTCACATTTCTCTCCTGACCTGTGAGGTCAAGTCAGCAGATTTCTTCTGCACCTATAGGGGCCCATTGCCTCCAACTGTCTAGCCACATGACTGCTCTTATTTACCATGATTTCATAATAAATTTTGTATCTGTAGGACAAGTCCTGCCACCTTGCTCTTTCCTTCAAAATTGTGGCTATTTAAGGCTCTTTATTTTCCCATATACGTTTGGCAGTCAGCTTTTGAAGTTACACACACAAATGTACGCACACACTGGTGATTTCCTATTTTTTGTTTTAAATTGCACTGTATTTAATTTATTTATTTTAGAAACTGTGCCATTAAAACATGGAATCGCTTTCCATTAACTTGATGGAATTCACCATTTCTTAGGTTTCATCTCCTTAAAATAATATGGGCAGGCTCCGATGTACCTCACCAGCTGCACTCTTACCAACGTAGTCTAAGAAACCCACCCACATCTCTGCCGCTGAACCACCACGACCTCCACAAATGGCTCGGTCTGTCTGTGCCTGGCCTCCCCGAGAGACTAGTCTCCTAACAGCATTCAGGGTGATGCAAAGTGGGCCATTTGTTACCGCCTAAAACCTCTTTGCAGAGCCGTGGTGCCAAAGACTACGCACAGGGAAACTAAATGAACGAAGGTGTGAGTGGCTGCAGGTTCTACGGAAGGCTCTGGCAAGGAAGAAATGATTGAGAAATCGCCCCATAAGGAAGCCAAAATGGGAAGCGGAGGCCTCCGCCCTCCGGAGGATGAGCTCGGGTCACTGTGCAGCCCGAGTGGGACCAGCGCCCAGAAGCACAAAGCGGTGACCAGGGGCCCGGTGTGGAGCCAGGAGGCTGGGACGCAGGTGCGCCGGCCCCGCCGGCCTCCCGGGCCGGGCGCGCGC
>NW_004524624.1:6998999-7018571 GCF_000260255.1 Octodon degus | reverse complement strand
GAAGCCCACCCGCGGGCTCGCAGCGTGGGGACCCCCTTAGTGGCGCTCCGCGACGGCTCCCGCTGCCAGCATCCCGCGGTCCCGGCGCCCCTCGGCCCCGCGTGGCGGATGGTCTCGCTCCAGGGCGTGGGAGCACCCCGAGCACCCCGCCTGCCGTCCCTAGCGCCGCGCGACGGAACTTGCCGGAGAGCACCCAAGATGGCCGCCTGGGGACGCTCACCCCCGGTGGGCGCGGGCGGCTGCGGGTGCCTGCGTGGCCCGGACCCCGCGCCCCTCAGCTTCCTGGCTTTGGGCCTCTCGCCTGCAGAAGGCGAGGCCTGGAGATCAGATCGGAGTGGCCTCCGCCCGGGAGCTCGCAGTCTAGCCGCAGATGTGCTAGTGGTCTCGTGCACACCTGCGTTTCTGGCGTTTCTCCTGATCCCCACGTGGCCTAGGGCTCTAACTTTCCTAGGGTGGCAGTAACTGCAGTACCTTCTGGATGTGCCAGATGGTATAGGTTCCTTTACTTTTACATTCGTCTAGCCCTGTGAAGTACATGCCATTGTCTCCGTAACCCAGATGGAAAGTGGGGGGACAGGGCTGAGAGACCTACCCAAGGTCACACGGCGGGCCATCCCCAGACTAAGGCCGTCAGAGTAACAGCATAAATCCCACTGCCTCAAAGATGCTTTCTGGTGGCATGCTGTCTAAATCCCCTAACACACACACACATCTTAGCTCCGTTACACCTGTGGGGTTTTTTTCCCCCTCTCTAATAGCATTTGTCCTTAGTCGAAATAAACAACATTCATTTGTTTTATTCACTTCTTGTGAGTAGGGCCTAGGTGTGTCTTGCTTAACCTACTCCCCAGCCCTAGCGAGCAATTGCTTCCACCAAGTAAGTCTCCAAGGAAGATTTGTTGAGGGCCTTTATGAATAAGCCGGCTCTGCTTGACTTCAGAGTTTGGCCACTTAACCAGTCCTTAGCTGCCTTCTGATCTTCCAAGGCGTTCTGTGTACTTTTTCATTGTTCTAATCGCTCTTCTGCTTGCTTTCTAGATTTTGACCTGAATCCCTCTCAATTTTCTTTCTCTTCTCTACCCTGTTTTATTGAGCTCTTTCATGTTGCAAGCATTGTAATGCTGTAGGTGCTGGAGGGGAGCAGGGGTAAGTTTAGAGGGCTCTACAGCTCTTAAAGTGCTGGTCAAGGAGTTAAGTATCACAGAAAACTGTTCAGGAAAATGAATGAAGTCCCTCTCAAGAAGTTCTGGGACCTCAAACAGTTCAAGGACTACAAGTGCCTCTGTTCCAAGACAGGTAGTATTGGAAGAGCAGAATCTCTCAGTCTCCATTCAGCTCAACATAAAATTCCTTTGTAGCAAGAGAGAGTCTATATCTTGTACACTTTAGGCCCACGTGGTTGTTCAGGAAAGGGATACAGTGTGTGGTTGCAACTGCCAGAGAGAAACCTGCAAAGTACTGGGTGGCTACGTTTCATGATTTGTAAAATGGTGAGAGTACTTTCAGTTTTCTGTAAGTTTTATAAAATCCCATGGGAATGAAAATAGAAAGGTACCAACTGGGAAACAAGCTCCCTTTCCCCATTCTTGCTTCCTGCAGAGAAAACTGAGAGGACAAGCAAGGTAACAGTGACCCTTTAAGGCAGGTCCACTGTCCAATTTCATTGTTCTTCGGTACCTTAGAATAAAAATAAGACATCTGCCTGCATCCTACTCTGCAGCAGTGATGAGCTGCATTTACTCGTAATTTAATCGTGGATGGGCGAGTTCAACCCACATGGTATAAGGTTAGAAATCGGTAGCAAGTTTTCTTAAGGAGTAAAACATTTTAAAGATTATATTACACATATATATTAAGTCTGTCATTCATATTTCTACAAATTCCTCTATGCTTAATTATACAAAATCAAAGTTACATATTTAGTTAACTACTGTTAACTTGTAAAATAATCTTATGGACATGGGTATATATAATCTAGGAGTTAAATCTTCTAAGTGGGTGGTAAAGCATTTTACTGAATGTGTCCCGGTTTTTATGGTTTGCTAGTGTTTTATCATTTTTTATGGTCTGATGCTACCATCTCAAGAATTGTGGTTTCAGTTGATCGACCAAGAACCTCACCTTTCCTAAGATATTACCTACGCAACCCAAACCCAAAGCTGACCTTAAGGACTAGAATGATTGTGTTGCCACAAAGGTGTTTAAAGCCAGTGAAAGGGGAGAATCATCATGAATGTTGGGGAGCCCATCAGAGTGGAAATCATTATCTCTATGGGAAGAGTATATAGAATGCAGACCTGTTGCTAAGTAGAAATGGTCTCTGTGTGTGTGTGTGTGTGTGTGTGTGTGTGTGTGTGTATTTGGTACAGAGTGTCACTACACAGATCAGACTTGTGGTGATCCTCCTGTTTCCAGCCTTCCCAGCACTGGGATTACAGGTGTGCCACCACGCCCAGACTCTGTTGCCAGCTCAGTGCATCCCGGGGGCAGGACTGGCACAGAATGCATAGAAATCATCTTTGAAAGAATCCAGTTCTTAGCACACAGTTCACCTGTTTGATCTATAATTTAATGTTCCATATGGCCACACCCCTAAGGAAAGAATGCTTGTTACAGGTGGCTAAAAGCCAAAGAAAAATTAGTAAATACTTTGGGGGCTCTTTGAGTTAGTGTGGCTGTCCATTGTGGACATTGCCTCTAAAAGACCAAAACTGTGATTAAAAAGTCACGGAACTGCCACTTCTAGGTAGTGTCATTGAGCTTGGAACTTAATTTCTCTAAGTAACTATAAAATAGGGTGAATATCTTGAAAGGCTGTAACGAGGATTTAGCAACCTGTGATCTGTGGAAATCCAGTATCTGGAATTTAAGGGACACTCAGTCACGTCCACAGGACAGTGGCCAGTAGTGACTCGAGTGGGCTGGTTCATGCCTGCCTGGCCCCAACTGCACATGCTGAGTAAGGCCACCTTGTCGTAGTTCCTTTGTAACACAGCAGTTTTAACCAATGGTAAATTAGTCATGCTTAATCTAGCTAGGATTAAAGGCCTCTGTTACTAATTCTCCGAGAAACCACATTTCCTGCTGATTTGTTCTCTGTGAATTTTCAGAAAATTCTTTCTCCCAGTAGGCCAATGTTTTCTTTGTATGTAGCCAAAAGTTTGAAATTCAAGAAAAATATATTTTTCTTAGACTTCTCGGATCATGTTCTTTGGGAAGCTGGGGCAGCCAAACTCCATCTTTCCCATTACTGCAACCACCTGTGTGGTGGCTACATTTATGGGCAAAAGCACAGCTAATGAGGACAGAAACGTCCACTTTCTGATGACTGCTTCTTCAGAATTATCCATCTGTAATTGTATCTAGGAAGGAAACCCAAGTCCTGTACTGTACATTTAATAAAGACTTCCTGTATACTTCAGCTTGGTAGACAGTACCAACTCTGTGATCCAGTCCTCATCTCCATTTTGTTGATGAGAAAATTGAGGCTCGAGATTATAACTTCCCCAGTAATATGCCCACAAAGGGATTGACAGAACCAAGACTCAACTCTAGGTAGTGTTCATCTAAATCCATTACCCATTCCAGAGGCTGTCAGAGTAAATTGTCAGAATAGGTTGCCCACGGGATAGGAACCAGCCAGGGAAAACAGGCCCAGATGGAATTGTCCTAGGATCACTAAAGGATTTATGCTGCCACAGAATGTTCCTTTAACTGGCAGGGGACTTGATTTTCGTTTTCTTTTGTATTTTTCTATTCTTTCAATATAACATCTACGAAACTTACCTGGTGTGATCATTGATCATACATTTTCCAGATCATTTTCATTAATACATGTTTGTAGTAGGTAATATTTCCAATCCTTGTCAGAAGTTGGTATGTGTATGTAACATGTTTTGCTTGCCAGGCAGGCCCTTAAGCCACTGAGCTATCTCCCTGCCCCCCTTATAATACTACTTAATTCCTTTTTTGTGTCATTTTTCTTTGCTCCCTCCCCCCCATCCAGCTCTTGATCCCCTTCCTTTTTATGGGGGTTGGGGATGCTTGCCCTAACAATATTTATATTCCTTGTGTAGAGTTGGTATATTTACTTAACACATCTAGTGTTGTTTTTTCAATCCTCTTTCCCTCCCTTCCTTCCCCCTCCCTCCATTTCCTGATAACCTTCCCCTTTGAGAAAGAGATATCTCCCTCCTTCCTATTATTCAGCTTCTATCTTGGGTTTCTCATGTAAGAGAAACCTTGTGAAACTTAAGTGTGTGTGACTGGTTTATTTCCCTTAATATCATGATCTCAGAGTACCTCCACTTTCCTAAACATGACTTAAGTTTATCTTTCTTTGTAGCAGAGTACTGTTCCATTCTATATAAATACCACAGTTCTTTCATCCATTGATGGACATAGAGGCTTCTTCTATTGGAATTGTACTGCCATATATCCTTTTATACATATATCCCTGTAATGGGATGTCCTCAACTGTTTCAAAAACTACTGTACCTAAAGAGGGAAAGCCTGGATCAAACTGAATTTTTAGCTTTACATTTTTGAGGAATCGCCATACTGACTTCCATGGTGGTTGTCCTAGTTTACATACTCACCAGCAAGGTCCAGTTCCTTTACCCTGCAGCCACCCCAGCATTTGTTATTATTTGATTTCTCAGTGATAGCAATCCTTCTTAAGACAAGATGGAATTCCAGTGTTGTTCTAATTTGCGTTTCTCTAATGGCCAGTGATGTTGAGCATTTCTTCTTGTATTTCTTGGCCTCTGGTACTTCTGTAAGAATCTATTCACTTCACATGCCCATTTTTTCATAGGGTCTTTTACTTGGGGGGAGATCTAATTCTTTTGAGTTCTTTATATATGTTAGATATTAGTCCTCTGTCTGAAGAATAGCTGTCAATTTTTTTTTTTTTTTTTCTTGTTCTGTAGAGATTGTCTTTTCACTCTGTTGATTGCTTGCTGTGCGGAAGCTTGTAATGTGGTGTGGCCACGTCTGTTCACTCCCAGTGCTGTCCTGTGTGACTGTTCAGAAAGTTCTTGCCTATGAGCATGACTTAAGAAATTTGCCTCTTTTATCTTTCAGCAGTTTGATTTTTCTGTTCTAACATTTATTTCTTTGATCCATTTTGATTTTAGTTCAGTACACATGGAAGGATATGGGACTAGATTCAATCTTTTGCTTAAGGATATCCAGCTTTCTCAACACCATTTATTATAAAAACAATTTTTTCTTCCAGTGTATATTCTTTTACTCCTTTGTTAAAGATAAGGTAAGTGAGTTGTATCCACATCCTCTGTTCTGCTTTATGGATCCTCACGTCTGTTTTTGTGCTCCTGCTGTGCTGTTTTTATTGCAGCAGCTTCGTAATAGAACTTCATTATATTGAAGAGTGTGTTGCCTCCTGCTTTCCTCCTGATTGCCTAGAATTGCTTCTGCAATTCTGAGTCTTTTCTAGTTCTGCAAAAATTTAGGATTATTTATCCAGTTCTATAAAGAAAGTTGGAATTTTACTAGTATAGCATTGAATCTGCATATCAATTTTGAAAGTGTGGCCATTGGTTCTGGCTACTTGGTAACAGGAGGTCTTTCCATTTTCTGATGTCATCCTGGATTTCCTTTTTCAGAGTACTGTAGTTTTCTTTTCTTTTCTTTTTTCTTTTTTTTTTTTTTTTTTTTTTTTGTATTTTAGGGAAGGGTCTACAGGGTGTTTAGGGTCTCACTACTAGATCAGACTCGTAGTGATCCGCCTGTTTACAGCCTCCCAAGTGCTGGGATTACAGGCACACACCACCACGCCCAGTCTCAATTGCTGTCTCAGTGCACCCCAGGGGTGGGGCTGGCATGGCAGGCCCAGGGATTGAACCCTGAGCCCCTGCGCCTGCTCGCAGGTGCTTTAATCCACTGAGCTATTTGGCTGGCCATTGTAGTTTTCATTGTAGGTTTTCACCTCCTTTGGTAGCTTAATTACTAAGTATTTAATTTTTCTTGATGTTATTGTGAATAGTATTCTTTTCCTTAATTTCTTTCTCAGTGGCTTCATTATTAGTGTACAGGAACACTACTGATGTTTGTATGTGGATTTTGTATCTTATTACATTATTAATCATGATAAGTCAACTTCATTGGATTAGGAAATGCCTAGCAAGTTAGTAAAACACACTCCTGGGTGTGTTTTCATGGGTGGTTGAGGTTAGACTTTGGGTACAACGCATGGTCCCTCGCCCCTTCTTCTTTGCACTGTTTCTCTGTTCTGCTTCTGGCCAACATGGACCAAGCAGCTTTGCTCCATCACCCCCTTCTAGCAGGACATTCCTGCCCTGGACCCTGATGACCATGTACTGCATCCTCTGAAACTGTGAGCTGTATTGAACAATCCCTACTTTAAATTGTGGGTATTGTCTCAGTGACTGTAAAGCTAACATACCTGGTCATAGGGTATTCTCTGTGTACTTAAAAATCTGATTCCTCTCAGCTGTTCTAAATCAGATTCACAAAGAAGATGCTTTCCCTGGTTTCAGGCATTTCTTAAGAGTGTCAGAGTTCCAGAACCACATGAACTAGGTTCACTTTTTGGCACTCTTACTTACTTGAGCAAGTTAAGAATGGCCCTCCATGCAATTAACCACTAAGAAGAATATATGCAGTGTATTATTTGTTGAAAAATAAAAAAAAAATTAAAAAAAAAAAGAATGGCCCTCCTGTGATACAGATAGTGGTTGTTGCAAGCCCTGTGTAATGGAAAGCTTTTTAGTAAACTAATAATAAATGTTAATGGTTATTGGTGGGTAGTGTCCTAACCACATTGATAAAGAAATGTGAAGCAGTTATATAATGTGTATATTTATCTGATCTCCAGGTACCTGAAGGAACCAGGGCATGAACTTAGATCTGTTGCCTCCACAGGCCTTAGTAATTACCATCCAGTAATAACTCTCTTACACACCTTTCCCTTCCTCCCTCCTCCCAGGAGTTCTGAGTTATACAGCAGGCGACCAGACTTAAGGAAATGTGTCCTAGAGCCGTGAACTCAAGTTAAGCTATCCCACCATTTCCATCACCCAGCCTACATGGATGATACCTGATGACAGCAGATGTCATCAGTCATGCCGGCATATGTGTGTTGGGAGCCATCAGGGACCTTGGTGTTGGGGACGCTCCAGACCCTTGCATATCTGTGAGCTACTCGTGTGACATCAGGCAAGATGATATCCCAGAAGAGAAGCAGCAATGCCTTCCCAGAAATGTTTAAGAAGACGATGTGAAATGACTTCACTAATGCTTTGAAATAAGATGGCCATAGCTAACATTTCCAGTAGGCCTGTGGTGTAACATGCATTAGGACTGTAAAATACTTGTCATGCCGTTCATTTTCAACTTTCATGAGATGGAGTTATTGTAAATTTCAAAGCAAGTTCATTCTGTTGATATAATGGGTATTTTTTGAGAGATGTGCCCAGAGCTGAACATCAGAGTCATTCATATCCCAGTTTTTAATACGATTATTTACCTAAGGTAGTAATTTAATAACTCATTTTCAGATTTCATCAGCAGAGTTGGATGATGTCATACATGATAAGTTTTTATATAAAAAGTATATATTGATATGTTTGGGAAGTTAAGTTAGGCTGCTTGTCATTAGAATGCATCTGTTTTCCACTTTACTGGGTATTCACATCTTTCCAGATGCAGGGCCAGGCCAATGGTAGGCCTCTAGCAGACGTGAAATTCGTCTTGTTTTTGAATAAGTGAGTAGAAAGATACTGAGAAGTATACTTTGATGAGGCTCCATGAGACTGTTTGCTCTAAATCTTAGCTAAGAAATTAAACTTTTCACATTTTTTCCTCATGTTATTTCTGTCCTCTTTGAAGACTTGTTTCGCAGATCTAATATGTAAGATAATCTGTGGGCTCACTAAATACAGGATAATACTGTATTTATTACTGGTTTCAAATAGCTAACATTCTCGGTTCATTGCGAGAGTGTCTTAAACAATTACTAGTAGGTTACTAGTAGGCAAATAGCTTCAAGTCACCAGCTTAAGTGGCATCAGACAGCCACAGAAACTTTTAAAATTCCAGTTCTTTTCTCTCTCACAAAAGTTAATACCTTTTAAGTTTACATTTTCTTTTAAATCACTTCTATAAAAGATTCTGAAGTCAGAATTCACGTTCAGATGATTAGGCCCTGCTGAAGAAGACCTGTAAGTTCAGATTAACACCTCATTCAGTTAGGCATTGGGGAGTTACAGTTCAGCTGCTTAAATACATAGGTCGCTGTGACAAAGTTGGATAGCTTCTAGCACTTCCTTCTGTTCCCCATTCCACTGGTTCTTCAGACCATAAAAATGAATTCCTGGAGTGTCAGCACTCTGCCAACACGATGTATAAACCATGACCTTTGTGACTGACCCTCTGCAGTTCTTAGTAAACACCCACTCTAGTCACACCTCACCTGTCTTCTGTGACAGACTGATGCATTCCTGTCTCTTACGGTCTGTCTCAATGTCTGGCAATATCATTTCAGTGTTTTTGTTTAACTGTCAAAGCCTCAAGTATGCATAGCAAAGAGAAGATCCTCCCTCACTGACTGTCTCCTATATTTCCGTGGCATCTTTCATTTCCTTGAAGTATTAAGGAGCTAATAAACTTACATGTTCTTCAACATTTTTAACATTGTGTGCAATGTGATGTGTACCTTTGGCCTTGTGTCCCTTTGTTTTGTTTTTTGTTAATGTATTTAGTACAACGTCTACAGGGTCTCACTACATAGATCAGACTTGTAGTGATCCTCCTGTTTTCAGCCTCCCAAGTGCTAGAATTACAGATGTGAGCCACCACGCCATCTCAATCGCTGTCTCAGTGCACCCTGAGGAGGAGGATGGGGCTGGCATGGTACACGGGATGAAACCCTGGTCCCTGCGCCTGTCTAAGCAGGCCCGTTAATCCAGTGAGCAATCTGGCTGGCCCCCTTGTGTTCCTTTGAAGTATGACATTTTTCATTGACCTTTTGAACTATTTGTGGCTTCATTGTGTCCACAGTATCTATGGAAAGTTTTGCAAAATACTGCCTTCCTCTGGTATAAGCTGCAGAAATTCATAGTTAAGACACATCTATTGTAGAATGGTCACTACCCATCATCACAAAAACTTTGAGACCCTCCTGAGCAGTACTGCCTAAGAACACGTCTCTAATAAGACATTTGATCATTGCCTAGATTCAGTCTGCAGGACAAGTCCAGAGACTGCACATGCTGGGATGGCTGTTCTTTATGCATTTAACCCATCTGCAGGGACAGATGTTTCCTTACCCCATGTCCTACCACCACGGCCTCACGGCCTCCCCAACAGTGCCCGTGGCATTCCCAGCCAGACCCACTGTCAGCACCAGGCAAGCAGGTGGGATACCTCCACAGCACAGTTCTCTGTCTCTCCCAGCTGCAGGCTTCCTGGGTACCTTGCCACCTGCCGGCCCATCACCACAGTTCTGGCTGCTCACCACTTGAAAGCCAGTGCTCAGGAGATAAAATTTGGTGGAAAGGAAATGAGTTTTAGTCAAGGGCCAGTGTCCTGAGCAAGTGAGGGGTCATTGCAGGAAAGCCCCATTTTAGGGGCAAAAAGAGCTTCTGTGGAGAAGGACCTGGCCTGCAGCTCTGTATATAGCTTAGCCAGGCGCCAGTCAGGCACAGGCGCCCCACAGCACCTGTGCAATTTCATGCCCTGCTTACACCAGACCCACTGGATCAGACTCTTTGAAGAAGTAGTATTTGTCTTTATAAAGAGCTCTCCGGGTGGATTTTGATGTTTTCTCTTGGTTCAGGATCACTGGTCTATGCCAGTGGCTTTGCAGGAGTAAATAGCTCTCCAAGGAAGGGGGCATTCTATGCATTACACAGTCTCCCTACTGCTTGCTGTCACCATTGCTTAGCTCTTTTAGAACTTGCAGAAACAACTGTCTTGTGCTGTGTGTCCTCCTCCCACATACCAACCCCTGGTGAGTTAAGTCCCCAGCTCTTTACTATCTCAAAATAAAATTAAACAAGTATTGAGGTTTCTGTTGGGCATTCAGGCTACAAATGCTTGCCTCCTATCTTTTAAGACACTGCACTGCCCAGTTTTCTACCCATTGTCTCCTCCACTTTGGCCTCCTTGTCATCCCTTCTGACTTTCCACATGCTAGGCCTCTGTAGTGTACTTCTCTGGAGATTTCATCCCATCTTCCTGGCTCTTACTCCAGTCTCTGAGCTGACAGTCTCCAGATTAGACCTTTCCCCTGAACTCCAGATTTGCATATTTCCTGCCCCTTGGACAGCACTGATTGGGTCTCCATTAGGCTTGTCAAGTTTGATATGCCACAGTTTAAAATTACTACTTTCCCATGAGACTTTCAGCTTCTCCGGTTCATCTCCTCATCTTCTGTCTCTCTCTTACTCACACCAATTTCACTTTGTGCCTTGTTCTTTGAAGACACCAGACACATTCCTACCTACAGGGGTCTAGTCTGTGCTCTTTCTGGATTGCTCTTCCCGCAAACCCATGAGATCCAACTCGTCATTCCTCTGGTCTTGCTCCAATGTTGTTTTCTCAATGAAGACTACACTACAATCCATAGTTTCATCCATCTTTGTATCACATTGCTTTTCATTTTTCCTAAACCATTTGCTGCCTTCCAACATAATGAATAATTTACTCATGATTCTGTTTATTTCTCATTTCCTCTTTTCCCTGTCAACCCAATGTCAGCTTGCCAGGGCAGGAAATTTTATCTTCCTTGTTCACTGAGACTAATGATTCGTTCAGGTAGTAGGTGCCAGTGAATAATTACAAAAGGTAGAACCACTTTTAGGTCTTTGGGGGAGGGGTGCATGGGCCAAGAGCTTTCCAGGAAAGAATTTATGTTTTGTATTTCAATTATGGTCTACCAACAGGAAGGAGTTAAGTCTTTGACATCTTCAGAAAAAGAAGAAAGAAAGGACTGGGGAGATGGCTCAATGGAATAAGCACGTCCCAGGCAAGCGCTGAGTTCAATCCCTGGTTCTGCCAAAAAAAAAAAAAAAAAGGAAAAAAAATTAGAAGAAAGATATATGAAATTGTCTTACCCGTTAGTGTTCATTTCATGATACTTAAGGCAGAAACTAGGGCTCGCTAAATAGCTCAGTGGATTAAAGCACCTACAAACAGGCGCAGGGGCTGGTGGTTCAGTCCCCAGGCCTGCCATGCCAGCCCCGCCCCTGGGGCACCCTGAGACTGATTGAGACTGGGCATGGTGGTGTGTGCCTGTAATCCCAGCACTTGGGAGGCTGTAAACAGGCGGATCACTATGAGTCCTATCTAATAGTACGACCCTGAACACCCTGTAGACCCTTCCCTAAGAGACAGAAAAAGAAAAAAGAAGAAACTTTTTCTTCTGGCATTTTTGAGACAGGGTCTCACTATGCAGTTCAGGCTGGCCTTGAATTTGCTTTGTAGCCCAGGCTGGCCTTGAACTTACAGTGACCCTCCTGCCTCAGCACCCTGAGTGCTGGGATGACAGGAATGCACCACTACCCCTGCCAGAGGAAGCAAATTTTGAGCTGTATACTTATTGTAACTTCAAAACATAACCCTGTTGGACCAGTATATGAACTGCTTGTAACCAGTCTATACTGTGATTAAATCATTAAAAATAAGTACTAACAATATTTATAACAGTTCGGCAGAATCATTTAATATCTACTGAATTTAATATAAACTTCAGACCTTAATTCTATATTTAATTTTTTAACTTAATTTCTCTGAAAAAAAGTTTTTTTTGTTTTTTTTCCCCCAAAGGCAAAAGGTTTTTTTTTTTTTTTTTTTTTTTTTTTGCTCCAAATGCCCTCAGGGCAGGCTTGGCTGGCTTGAGTTGTGGGGATCAAACCACAGCAACCTGAGCCTGACTGCTTTGTTGAAGCAGCCACTTAAAGAACTGAGCTATGGGGCAGGCCCCCTTTATTAGATTTTTATGAAAATATTGACTCCTGGTTTATTTTTGCTTTTTGTGGTACTAGGGATTGAATACATGGCCTTTCTACCAGGCTGTTTCCTCAGCCCGCTGTTATTTTGAGACAGGATCTTGCTAAGTCACAGAGTTCCCAAGGCTCACCTTGAATTTGATATTCACGTAGCAGCCTACCAGAGTGCTGAGATGTGCAGGCATGTACTACCATGCCGAGCTCATGATAGGCTTTGAAAATCTGGAAAACCAGGAAAAGCTCAGTATGGTGGGCCAGGCTGTAGTCCCGGCACCCTGGGGAGACTGAGCTGGGGGAGCACAGGTGTAAGATCAGCTTGAACAATTAGTGAGACCACTGTCTCAAACAAAAAGGAAAACCCAAGCAGGATGTCTGACACACGTAGCTTGAGAAGCACTAATCAAATGGAAACCAAACTTTACTTGAGACGTTGAAAAATATTTATTCCTTGATTTTCAGATTGTCTTCTTGCGGTTATCAACTTTTCTCTGTTTTCTAAGTAGTGTTGCCAAATGATCATCATCCTAAAACATAGTCATGGAAAGCAGGTCAGATCAGTTCGCTGGAGTTGAAATAAGCTGCAGGCTCAGGTGGCACAATTTTCCTCCGCTACCTAGCAGTCGCTGAGGTAGTCTCTGAGGACAAGTCTGAAACCCATCACTCTCCTGTGTATAAACTAATGGCTTCCCCCTTCTTTTTGTCAGGCAAATATATAATACAAATGATGTATTCTAATTCAAAATTTAGACATTTTTCCACACAGCCCTTTTGGTGTACGGTTGTCCATTCTTAGCTGTGGTTTTGTGTTCTCTGGTTTCAGTTAACCATAGTTGACTGTGGCCCAAAATGTTAAATGAAAAATTAGACAGGCAAACAAGAAAATGTTTTGAAATAACTTTTATTACAGTATATAGTTTCTCTCTTTACTAATACTTGTTCATCTCTTGCTGTGTCTAACGTGTGAATTAAGCTTTATCATAAGTATGCATGTTTGGGAAAAAGTGTAATGTATGTAGAGTTCAGTACCGTGGTTCTGGGTCTGCCTTGGAAGGCATTCTCTTCCGGTAAAGGGAAGACTGCTACACCATATTTCTTGTATCCCTGGACTTAACATACACAGGTTTGATTTGTTCTGATTTAAAGATATTCCTAATGTAAAGGAGTACCTTTAAATTAGAACAAATGCATACTTATGATAAAGCTTAATTCACACATTAGACACAGCAAGAGATGAGACAGCGTGTCTCATCATAACCAAGTCAGCTAGAGATGATCGCGGCAAACCTGTTGTCTACCAAAGTCCTATTTATTGTAGTGAGGGACCTCACGTGGCAGAAGAACCCCAAGTGGAGCTCGGTCTGCAGTAGCAGTATGGGCAGGGTGGAGTTCAGGGGCAGTGTAATGATGCAGTGTTTTCATAGGCTCAGAGGAGGGCTGTGCTGAGAAACTCGGCTGTGAAGTGGACCTGCATTCCCGTTTCTTTGGGCAGTGTGAAGTTAAGATAGGTTATAAAATGTTGTGCCCCAGAATTCCTTAATCTGAAACTCTGCGCCTGGGCAAGAAAAGCCAGTGTCCCCTTCAGTGTTGGGAGGAGCATGTCTTATTCTTCTTGTCATTTCGAACAGTGAGGTTTCTGACCATCTGTGATTATAGAGAACACAAAGGGGAGCTGACATGAAGCTTTAAAGCTTCATGACCTTGTGGAAAATGTGGTTTCCCCTAAACTTGGCAACTGGTTCTGTCTGCGTTTGTTATCCCAACATGCTTTATTGGGTACAGAGCTGATTTTCATCCTGTCTCTTTCCATTTAACTATTTCACATACTCGAGTCCTCATATCTCTGGGCCTAACCAACATGTTCAGCTTCAATCTGGTGGTCCATGTTATGTGTTCATTGGAGCTGTTGACAGACTACACATTTGTTAGAAGTGTGTCTCACATTGTAGCTGACATCTTAACAGACCTAAGAACTTGTAAAGCACTAGAGGAGTAATTTAATGAAAATTGACCTGGAAAAGAAAGCTATGATTAGAACTGGTATTAAAAATGCAAGCAAGGGGAACAGGCCAAGAAAGCAGTAGTTTGCATGCTTCATGGTGATTAGGTCCTGTGATACGGTGACATCCTGCAGAGAGATCTGGTCCAAGGAAAGTATCAGCTATGATGAAAAAGATTTGTAGACAAAGATACAACATTATGTATACTGGCGCAGAAATAAAATAACATGAAGAATAAGATTTCATTATAGGAGCCGGGCATAATCCCAGCCCTCGGGAGGCTGAGGCAGGAGAATCCTTGCAAGTTTGAGACCAGCCTGGGTTACAAAGTGAGCTCAAGGCCAGCCTGAACTGCACAGTGAGACCCTGTCTCAAGAAGATAAAAAAAAAAATTTCATTATATATCCAAAATGAGCATTTAATGCCACAAAGGTTATACATAAAATAAGTACAAAGAAGATACTGAAGTAGATTGTAACATCAAGTTGTTTTTAAATTATATGATAGCATGTATCAAAATGTTTGCAAGGAAATACATGGCAACATTAAAAATGGTTACTTCAGAGGGCTTAAATTGTGTGAGATTTTGCTGCTTTATTCCTTATTTTCTATTATAAGCTTGATGTTTCAAAATACTATAACAAGCATGTGTTACAGCACTATAATGCAGTTCTAAAATAAATACGTATTACTTAGAGAAAGAAATTATCAGAATAAAGTAATCGCTATGACACAGAAGATAGACATTTTATGAGGAAAATTATATGCTATAGTGTTCTTTCTATTTGTGAGGCTGTCTGAGTGTTTTTCCCCTATGTTGCTAGTAAATCAAAGGACATAATTTATAATTTTGATTAGTGGTTATATGCCAGACAAGACTGAATGAATGCGGGTCTGAATCTTTTTTGAAATATATGAGCTTGCCAGGCAGGTGCTTGTTCTACTGAGCTATCTCCCTGGCCCCTATTTTTTGATATTTGCACCTTTTTTGCATCTTTTTTGGTGGTAAGAATAACAAATTTAGTAGAATTGAATTTAGCAGTAGTTTACCATTGGTTATTTCACTCAGAAAAATGGGTTCAAATTTGCAGACTCTACTTTTGTTTTTTAATTTTCTTTCTTTTTTTTTTTCTGTTTTTCTTCTCCTCTTCTTTTGTTGGTCTATGTTGTGATATATAATTTTAAAAAAATCCGTCATGAGGAATTGATAAGAGTATTGTACCTTGATTCCTTTTACCTCCCCGCTTCCTGTCTAACCCTGTCTCCACAAGGTCTAGCCCCTGATTCCTGTCATGCATCTTTTATTGTACTCTTTAAATATTTATATTTGGTTTCTCAATAAGAAAAAACATAATATTTAGCCTTGTGTGTTTGATTTCACCTAGTGCAGTGGTCTCCAGGTGCATCCATTCTTCTATGAGTGACTCAAACCTGTTACTGTTAATGTTATTTT
This sequence comes from Octodon degus, assembly GCF_000260255.1. NCBI lineage: Eukaryota > Metazoa > Chordata > Mammalia > Rodentia > Octodontidae > Octodon > Octodon degus. The sequence goes on along the minus strand of NW_004524624.1, from coordinate 7,003,128 downwards.
AAAACTTTATATTTCTACTTTCTCTGGAGTGCTTTTAAGATTCCCACAAGTAAGGAATCAGTAGAAATATATGGAAAGCTGTTGAAATTTTGTTAAGATGCACTGAGTTGGGTGGGCCAAATAGCTCAGTGGATTAAAGTGCCTGCAAGCAGGTGCAGGGGCTGGGTGTTTGATCCCTGGGCCTGCCTTGCAGGCCCCACCCCAAGGGCACACTGAGATGACAATTGAGACTGGGCATGGTGGCTTGCACCTGTAATCCCAGCTCTTAGGAGGCTGTAAACAGGCAGATCACTACGAGCCCAATCTAGTAGTGAGGCCCTGAACACCCTGTAGACCCTTCCCTAAAATTAAAAAAAAAAAAAAAAGATGTACTAAGTTTGATAGCTTTGAGGCCAGGAGATGGTTCAGTGGAATAAATGCTTCCCTGCCAAGTGCAGGGGCCCTAGTTCTAATCCCTAGTTCTGCAAAAAAAAAAAAAAAAAAAAAAAAAAAAAAGTAAGTTTGATAGCTTTGATATTATGATCTTTTTGCCATGTACAGCAAAATTATCTTTATAATCAGGAAAAGTATATAAATCTTCATTTCAATGAGTAATAGCGTGATCTTCTCTGCAGTCCATAAAGATGTCCGGGGAATTGCCACTGAACATTAACATCAAGGAGCCCCGATGGGATCAAAGCACTTTCATGGGACGAGCCAGTCATTTCTTCACCGTGACTGATCCCAGAAATATTCTGTTAACAAACGAACAACTTGAGAATGCCAGAAAAATAATTCATGATTACAGGTAACATTAATAATTATGTTTTTTTTTACTTCATATATGAACAGATGGAATATAGCTCAGTGGCATAAGTGCCTGCCTGGTAAGCACAAAGTCCCAAGTTCAATCCCTAATACCACAAAAAAAAAAAAAGAAAAGAAAATTCATATCATATATGAACAATCATCATGTTTGTCTGTTATTTTTGAACCTTTACTTGGTGATTTTTCAACTATTTTTGGTAATGAAATTTTTCTCTTTATCAAGAAAAAAATAGGGAGACTTGTATCTCCCATTGCTGACTACATAGATAGCCAGAATTTGTTGTAATCTGAAAATGAGGCATCCGCCTTCCACCCCATAGGTATCAATCTGAAAGGTCTCCAGCGTCCTGACTTCTTCCCTCTAATGCAGTTGTGCCCTGCATCCACGGCTATCCATTCCTTCTTATGGAAACAGCAGCGTACAAAAATAAGTTGCCAGAAATTATAAGTAGGGTGGATGCTTCTGAAATATAGGCCCAGTAAATAAAACTTAGTCAGTAGCCATTTAGAGGGGCAGGCTGCCAAGGGGAGTTCGGGGTTGCAGATTTAGGGTGGACTGCAGCATTTGAGAGCCAGGTATGAAGTACGAGAAGATGCTCTCTGTGTAGAGAGACAGTTGGCCCTGCAGATGCACTGGTTCCATACCTATGGTTTTTGACAGCTACCTGCAAGTCAAAAATACTTCTTAAAAAAAAATTCTCCCAATCTGCCTCTGTACTGAACATGTACAGACATGGGAATTTTTTCTCTTTTATTTCCTAAACATTGTAGTATAACAACTATTTACATGACATTTATGGTATTATAAGTCATCTAGAGATAATTTAAAGTACACAGGAAGATATATGTGGGATATTTGCAGTTGCTACACTTTTCTATACGAGGGCATGCGCATTGACAGATTGCTATCTTTGTGGGGTGTTGGGATCAATTCCCTGTGGATACATAGGGATAATATATTCCTGTGCAGCAGTTGGCAGGTTTTCCTGTAAAATCTGAATAAGAAAGATCTCAAGCTTTGTGCACCACCAAGGGACTTTATCTGCTATAGTTTGGGTCTGGAATGTCACCCCAGACTCATGTGTTCAGAGACTTCTTGTCAACTGGTGGTGCTACTGGAATTATTAGAAGAGGTAGGGCCTGGTAAAAGGAAGTTAAGTCATTGGAGGTGTGTCTGAGAGGAAAATATTTGGACCATGGCTCCTTCCTCTGTCTTTGTATCCCAGCCATCAAATAGATGTCCATGGCTGTGCACCCCCGCAGTGATGTACTGTGTCACTTCAGGCTCAAAGTCACAGGCCAAGTGGTCATAGACTGACATCTCTGGACTCATGAGCCAAAGCAAACCTTTCTCCTTTTTAGTTGATTCTTTCAAGTATCTTATCATACTGACAGAAAGCTAACATTCATATTATTCTTAATTTTTATATCATCTGCTCTAAAATGGTAATAATCACTCTGATGCATCAGGAAGGAATATACAAGTAGCAGGACACCATGGAATCTTATGCAAAACTACTGTCCAGTGAGGTAAAGTAGAGCGCTCACAGGAGCACATTTCAGGAAATCAAGAAAAATGAATGTTCTTTGTAAATCTGGAGCTAAACTCATAAAAGAGGAGATCTTGCAGGCCAGCCAGATAGCTCAGTGGACTAAGTGCCTGCCTAGGCAGAGTGCAGTGACTGGGGTTCAATCCCCAGTGTGTGGTGCTGGCCCTGCCCCCAGGGCACACTGAGAAGGTGACTGAGACGGGGTGTGGCGGTGCACACCTATAATGCCAGCTCTTGGGAAGCTGAAAACAGGAGGCTCACTGTGAGTCCCATCTGTGTAGTGAGACCCTGTAAAACCTGCACTAAATGCATTTAAAAAGAGATGTTGAGATGCAGTGACCCCTATATGAACTGATGAAAACATAAGAAAGCTCCTCTAGAACCTATAGATATAACAAAAATTAGCATCTTTACTAGAGTTAGTGGTAGAGAGCTAACAAAAGAAAGGGCAACATGGAGAAAGCAGAAACAGAATTGCAAGAAAAGAAACTAGAGAAACTTCAAAGAAGATAATCAGAGTTCAGCAAACTTAATATGAAGGGCTAGAGAGCAAATAATTGTAGGTATTATAGAAGTCTGTTGAATATTTTTTATGAAATAATAAAATTTCACAGAAAAATAATAAAGAGAATAGCAATAGTTAATACACTGTATTTTTATATTCAAAGTAGTTACTCAGAATACAAAATATCAACAAAAAAGATTGTTTCTTACAAAGGAGAAACAGATAATAGTACAAATCTTTTTCTTCAGTGAGCTAAAAACTAGCAGTATAAATGAAATAAATTAGTATATATGTTAAAGTATATATTAAAGTAAGAGAATAGGTAATTTGGAAAACCATCAGAACCTCTCCCAGCTTCCTATTTATGTCTTCTATTTTGCTCCTTATTTGCATATAGGTACATACATACACACACGTGTGCATATATATTGATTCTTATTTGTATTCTTAATGCTCTAAAAATGAAAAAAAAAAATTCTTGGCTCACATTACATCAGGCTCTGAACTATGGTATTGCAGTTCCTGATGTAGACAAAAGAAAGGCATGGAAAACAGTATAGCAGAGGCATTCAGAATGAAGAGCAAGGATGTAATTCTTTGGTGCATGCTTCTAAAGGAGAGACTAATAAAAATGCAAACAAAAATCAGTTAAATATATAACAGAAAGTATTTCTCCCCTGGTAAGTAAGCATGTGTACAAATTAAATTGACCATGCCATTTCAACCAGGGGGACCCACATGTGTCAACTGTTGTTCTTTACATTGCCTCTAAACATACCTTTAAAAATTCTATAAGCTTTTATGAACAGGGAGAACAGGTTCTAAAAGGAACAAATGTCTACCACACAGATAATCTTTTCATCTACACACTGAGTGCCAGAAAAAGAAAATATGTGCCAAGGTTCTACCAGAAAATGTTATAACCCAGAAATGTACCAAATTGTCTCTGTTTGCATAGGCTATAAAAATATGAAAAACATCTAGAACTTCTTAATAAACTTTTCTTAAGTGGACTAGAAATGAAAAAAAGAAATCTGCCATATAGAAATCAGACAAGGAACTCAGTTGTGCTCCAAATTTTCTGATCAAGAAGATTATGGAGCCACAGAGGAATGTGTTCGATGATCTGAAGTGGGCCTGGGGAGAGTCACATGGAGAGAAAAAACATTTTCTCAAGCTTTCACAGAGAGCAAATTGGTCAAGCAATGGATGTGACTCATCCTCTTGTCTGACACCGACAAAAGGATGTACAAAGGGCAGTACAGGG
>NW_004524624.1:6961325-6998650 GCF_000260255.1 Octodon degus | reverse complement strand
CTAACAGTGTTTGGACAGAATATCCTGTCTGCTTCTTGTACTATGGATGGCCACTAAGAAGATAACAATGTACAATGTATTGATTATCAAAACTGTCCTATTAATCAGCTGGGCAACTGTCTCATTCATATTTATTTCTCAATAAAATTTTTTTTTTAAATCAGACAAGGAAAAATCAGCACAAATAAATCCAAAGAACTTGACAAAGATATGCAAATTGAACTTGACTAAAGCTCAGTATTAGTAGGAAATTCTAACATCTAAGACACTTCAGTCTTTCATAGGTCAATTTTTTTGGTTTATATATGGATGTCCCCCAAAAGCCTCTTACTGCTGAGGGTTTTGACAGGTCACTGAATTTTAGCAAAATGTGATGTTAGGAGGTGGAGCCTTGACAAAATGGTGGTCACCGGGTGTGACGCGGTAGTGTCTTCTCCCTCCTTCCTCTGTTGCTCCTTCCCTGGATACTTCCAGGCCACCATGACCTAGCTGCTTTTCCTTCAAGGGCCCTTCCACATGCCCTTCCTTGCTTGGAGCCAACTGAGTTTAGAATGAAACCCTGTGAGCCAGAACAAAGCCTTTGGTCCTCTCACTTGTGGGTCTCAGGCATTGGGTCCCAGTGATGAGGAGGTGGCTGAGACACCAGCCACTCACACCACAGTTTTTCAACACTTCCCTTTAAGTCTTCGTTGAAAAAGAAAAGCCAGAATACAATTGCAGAGCAAAGGGATTGAGAAAATTAATAGGAAACTAGTTGTGATGAAATTGAGCTGTAGTGGGAAGTTCATGTCTTTTCCTACCTCAGTAATTAACTAACAAGGAACAATAATGAGTTCAGCATTCAGTTTGAGAAATTAGAAAACTACAACAGTCAGAAAAGAAAATCACAAACCCTGGATTCTGTTTCCTGTGTGTCAGGCACTGTTGGAGACCTTTTACATTTGTTAGTTTAATCCTCCGAGTCACCCTCACAGGTAGATAGTACTGTTAGCCACATTCTTCAAACAGAAACCCTAAGGCATAAATATTGACCTTCCTTAGTCATTGTGATACAGAAGTGGATTAGTGAGAACCGGAAACCGCTACACTTGTGCCCTTGATTTTCAAGGACAATGATTAATTTTAAAAAACTAAAAATTGGGACTGGGGAGATGGCTCAGTAGAATAAATGCTTCCCTGGCAAGCCCAGGGGCCTGAGTTCAATCCCCAGTTCTGAAAAAAAAAAAAAAAAAAAAAAAAACCTAAAAATTAATAGGCTTTTAAAAAATGAGAAAACTCTTTAGTAAGTGCAGTAAGTCATTAGCAAGTCTAATGCATATAAAATAAGCAAACACAACTCAAAATATGCAACAAGAATAAGAAAGTTTACTACTTAGCTTCTTTGCTAAAATTTTGAAAATCATGGTGAAATATATAACCTATGAATATGCAAATTATCAAAATTTTCTCAATCCAAAAGAAGACAGGGAAAGAGGAAAAATGAATAAAAAGGAGTTGAGTGGGCCTGCCCCTTAGCTCAGTTCTTTAAGTGGCTGCTTCAACAAAGTAGTCAGGCTCAGGTTGCTGTGGTTCGATCCCCACAACTCAAGCCAGCCAAACCTGCCCTGAAGACATTCGGAGCAAAAAAGGAGTTGAGACAAACAAATATTAAGATGATAACACAGAGACTAATTTAATCTCCAAGGCTAAGTGATTTTACATGAAAGAAAACACTTTTGTATAGGAGGAAATACCAATTCTCCCAGAGATGTCCTCAGGAAATAGCAGAGGAAACTCTTCCTCTTTCATTTCATGAAGCCACTAATACCCTGATAGCAAAAGTAGATGAAGAGATTACAAGAAAAAAATAGAATTGTATCCCTCATAGACACAAATAGCCTCAAGAGGATTTAGTAGTTTAAATACTTTTAACCATAAGGAAAAAGGTAATACCCAAAATAAGCAGAACTCAAGAGGGACTTGAACGTGAGATTGGTTTAACATTTGCAAATCACTAGCATACCATAGTCTAAAAGAGAAGTATTGACTATCTTAATAAGACGCAGGAAAAGCTGACAGAATCCAACATGCATTCATAATTTTCTCTACAAACCAGGAGTACGTGGAAGAAACAAGCCTGTGTCAAAATTAATGGTGAAATCACCATCACTTTCCCTGCAGAGTACAAGATTGTGTTCTCACTCAGCATTGTGCTAAAGGTATCAGTGAGTGCCATAAAGAAAAATTAAATAAGATAAAAGATATAAAGAAAGGAAGAAGTAAAACTGTCTTCACAAAAAAAAAAAAAAAAAAAAAAAAAAAGTCAACTACATGAGTTTTACAAGGCCAAAATGTGCAAAATCAGCATTCAAAATCAATTTTATTTCTCTCTAGCAGCAGTTAATACCATTGCATAGTGAGACCCATAACAACAAATACATTTTAAAAAAAAATTAAGTCCAATACTGTATTTTTAAACTTTTATTATTTTTATTTATTTGTTACAGGGTCTTGCTAGACAGCTCAGACTCGCAGTGATCCTTCTACCTCGGCTTCCCCAGAGCTGGGATTCCAGGCATGCACTACCACATTCGGTTCCAGTGGCAGACACAGCACAGGACAGGCAGGGCCTGTGGTACCAGGGATGGAGCCTGGGTCCTTGTGCTTGCCAGGCAGGCGCTTAGACCGCTGAGCTATCTCCCTAGCCCCCAATACTGTACATTTAATATTCACAACATCTCAATTGATAGAAACAAGCCAACATAGAATTAAAGTTAGGCAAGTTCTACATTTTTCAATTTCGAGATTAAATTCTAAATAAATTATAATTTTAGGCCAGAAAACTATTATGATAATTTGACAAATTTAGGTGAATATTTGTACAACTTCCAGGTGGTTGTTGCATAAGAAATACAAAATTTTTAGGACAGCAGATAACTGTTATGGGTCACTCAGAATAGGAACCAGATCAGCCAGATTGGAATGTAAAAAGCTGTTTATTACTGCGCTCAGGGCCCCCAGTCAGCTCTCACGCAGGAGAGGACCAAAAGGCAGGTGGCTATCCCAGGAAGCAGCGGGGGCTTTTAAAACATGGAACCACATTCTGGTTGGTAAACCAATTTATCATCTGACACAAAATGTAGCCTGCATAGCCCGAGATTACAACGTGTTAAGCCCATTTAGTTTCCTTTTGAAGTCATCTCTGTAAGCTAACTTTGTTTACAGGAATTAGTGAGGAAGGAATTTTATCTTAGCAAACAGCAAGAAACAGCCACTAGTTACTAAATAACCTAGAACAGTGGTGAGTATACATTTTTTATGTAACAGAAAATATAAGATTTACATTTATGGCCTAAAATGTGAGTTAACCCATTACACTAACCAAATTAAACGTTAGATTGATTATCTACAATGTAAAGTACAGTATAAATTACCTAAATAACAGTAATTCTCTTGTTGATATATGATTAAAACAAAGATATATCTAAGTAATGAACAAGGAGCTGGGAAGATAGCTCAACAGTCTAATAGCCTACCTGAAAAGCACCCCTGGCACCACATGCTGTGCCTGTCCTGGAACCCGGGCGTGCCTTGCTGGCCTCCAAAACTGGGCATGGTGGTACATGTCTATAATCCCAGTGCTGGGGAGGCTGAGACAGGAGGATCACTACAAGTCTAAGCTGTGTAGGAAGACCCTGAACTAAATGAATGAATGAATAAATAAATAAATAAATAAATTTTAAATAAAATAATGAATAACATAAAGTTTTAATATATTATGTAGCTTTTATCTCAGTAAATTGTTTGTTTCTAAATCGCAGTGTGGCAAAATACTTATGTATGAGTTTATTTACCTACTTTTTGCAAATGGAAAATTAAAATGCCCAAAACCTGAGGTTCTGGTATAATCTTTAAAGTAGTGTTTATATGTTATTTTAAAATAACGAGTAGAATATTATGCAACGTTTAAAAGAATAATGTATTTATTTTCCATGACTGCTATGACAGATTATCGCCATCTGGGTTGCTTAAAGCAACAAAAATGTGTTCTCTTCCATTTCTAGAGGTAGAACCTCCAACATCCAGGTCTCGGCTGGGCTGTTCTCTGCTGAAGGCTCGTTGTGGGAATAGGTCCTGATAGCCCTGGGAATGCTTGGGTGTCCCCTGGCATTATTGGTACATCTCTGCACTTGTGCCTCTGTTGTCACATGTCTTCTCTGCACTGGGCATGGCCATCTTATCAGGATACACTGGATTTAGCAACCACTCTAATCCCATATGACTTCATCCTTATTGCATCTACAAAGACCCAGTTTGTAAATAAAAAATGCTGTCTACCTGTAGGTGGATAGAAATTTGGGGAAAACAGTTCAATCCCGTACAGATAATTTAGAAAAATATCTGCACAAAGGAAGAAATGCTTGCAAAATATTATTGAATTTTAAAAGTGATTAAGCACAGAGCATAGAGATTCTAGATATGTATCCACCAAAACATTGTAAGTAGTCACCAACGGGTAAAGGCTAGCATGATTTTAATTGCTCTAATGAATTTCTGTATTTTCTAAATTTTTGATACTGACCATGTTTCTTTTGATAAGGAAAAAATACAGTGAATACATCATACTTTTTTTCACTAATGTCTTCCTAATGAGGATTCCAAGCTGTTGGTTTAAAAATGAATTAGTAATTTTGACTGTGTAGTTTTCATCTAATTGGATAAAAATATTTTAGAGTCTGTAAAATTATGTTAGATTTTTCATTATGCTATATAAAACAATGTTTCAAAACTAAGTACCATTTTAGAATACAAAGTTGTTTGGTTTTTTTTTTTTTTTTTAACTTTCCAAATTGCAGGTAATTTGAGAAGGATAGGCTTGAAATATTTTAAGTGCTTATTCATAGAGCACATGCAAAGCCCTGGGTTCAATCCCCAGCAGCAAAGTTAATAAGCAAATACAAAGTAAGAATCAAAAAGAAAATAGTTACTAACTGTGCCTAGCAAAGTTGTCATTTCATCTAGGCACAATTGTATCAACTTCTAAAACCTCTGTAGCTCCTTGTCTCTAGGGCACTGGTAAGGTACTTGAAATGAACAGTTGCTGTGTTATTTGTTGTCATTTTCCTAGACAAGGAGTTGTTCCTCCAGGTCTTACAGAAAATGAATTATGGCGAGCAAAATACATATACGATTCTGCTTTTCATCCGGACACCGGTGAAAAGATGATTTTGATCGGAAGGATGTCAGCCCAGGTTCCGATGAACATGACCATCACGGGCTGCATGATGACGTTTTATAGGTAAGTTGTGGGTGTGCAACCGCAGTTCATTGTCACAGAAGCCCGAAGTATGCATTTAACTTATAAATAATTCTATTCACGTTAATGTCATTTCCTTGGTGTATAGGTAATAGGTGTGTTAATGAGCTTTATTTAACCATTCCATAATTTGAAGACCTCATATTATGGCCCATAAATGCAGTCAATAAAGTTAAATTTTAAAGAATTAAAAATAAAATAGGGGTATTGTAGGGGGTATGTTAGTGCACACCGGTAGTCACAGCTGTTTGGGAGACTGAGATGAGACGATCCCTTGAGCTCAGAAGTTCAAGACAAGCCTGTGCAGCATAGAGAGACCCTGTCTCAAAAAAAAAAAAAAATTAGTGTTGCTTTGGAGAAAATAAAGGAATATCGTAAATGTCATTTCAGTTTTAGTCCCACTTTGTATAAACATTGCTATGCTATTAAGCACCAGGCCTAGCATAATGCCTTTAAATAAATATTCTATTCAAAGATCTGTTTTACTTTTTTCCTCTGCTGAACAGCATCTTCTGTGTTGTTCAAGAAAAAGTTGGTTTTCCCTGCCTCTTGTGCCCAAAAGCAAATAAGATAAAAGAAATGAAGCCTATAAGTGAATTTTCCTTTTAATCTGCTTGCATAAGCCACAGGTATAAGGCTGGGTATGGGTATGACATGCAGACAGGCATCAACGTGCATTCACATATAGGGTTACATTTAGGAGAGACTGGGACTGCTGAGCCTGAAAATGGCTTCTTTTTGCTTAAACAAAGGAACCTGCCATTTACTTACTTATTTATTTATTTATTTATTTATTTATTTATTTGTATTTAGTACAGGATCTTCAGGGTCTACAGGGTCTCACTACACAGATCAGACTTGTAGTGATTCTTCTATTTTCAGCTTCCCAAGTCCTGGGATTATAGGTGTGTGCCACCATGCCCAGCATTCCAGAGGTGGGGCCAGCACAGCAGGCTGGGGATTGAACCTCGACCCCTGCGTCTGCCTAAACAGATGCTTTAATCTGCTGAGCTATCTGGCTGGCCCTTAGGAACTTGCCATTTATTTAGTATCTACCTTGTGCCAGGCTGTCCACAGTGTTCTTTATTTCATTATTATCACTCTGAGCTTGGTGAGGAAAAAACTGATGATCAGAAAGGACAGCCATATGGGTGCTGAGCCTGTGACCCATGTGCAGTCTGGCCCAGTGTCTGCCCCTCTCAGGTACCCTCCTCTCTGCGGGTGTCCGCATTTTCTGTTGTGTACAGTGGCTGGGTCACAAGTGAGGGTGGACGAGTGATGGATTGCTTTGTTTTAGGACCACTCCAGCTGTGCTGTTCTGGCAGTGGATTAACCAGTCCTTCAATGCTGTCGTTAATTATACCAACAGAAGTGGAGACGCCCCACTCACTGTGAAGTAAGACTAGAAGGGTTAACACCTGTTGCACTTCTCCAGCGCTTGGTTAAGTGGTGGTAATCTCTTTTTTTTAGCATGTATTTGTTTGTTTAACTTTTTATTAATGCATGTTTGAAATATATAATAATTAAACACTTCATGGGAAATTGATATGTGGACTTGACAAATCTGAATTCTCTTCTTAGCCTGTTCCCTTTCCTTCTTGCTCAACTCTCTCCATCTCCTGGTCGTCTTCCCTTTTACAACAAATCTTCTCTCCTGTTTCCTATTGTCTTATGGTTTTCTCTTGAATTTATTTATACCTATAGGTTTTTCATGTAAGAGAAACTATTTGTCCAAATTGTTCACATTGTACAGAGTACTGTGTATCATCTTTTTAAGTGTTTCTCCCGCTTTCTGTTTCAAAATACCGATCTTCTTCCATCCTACGTCCTCAGAGTATTCATGCTGTCAGTGGTACTGGTAGAATGTTATTACTCACACACTCTGGAGCCCCACAGCCCTGGAGAACACATGATAAATGAATCAGGCCTGGTCCCTGGGAAATGACAGCCTGTACTCCCATCAAGCCTGCCTGAGTCAAAGCAACCAGAATCAAACCAGAAGGGTCAACAGTGTTCTCTGCAGAAATCAAGGGGAAATCACGATGGTGTGACTTTTATACTTGCTTTGTTTTTGAAATAGTTCATCCCCCCCAAAAAAAAAAAAAAAAACGAGTTTATCTATTTGACTCCTGTTAAAATAATTTTTTTAGACAAGCCAGAGAGATGAGTTAACCTGAAATAGTGGTGTAACTTGTGTAATGCTTGAAAGAAAAGGTTTTTTTTTTCTTTCTACCAGTGAAAATTGCCTCTGGCAGCCTGTATTCTTTTACTGTTATCAAATAGAAGCAAAAATACTGAAATCTGCAACCCACAAGTATTATCTCAATCATGGGAATTGCTTGTGCTTCATTGTACTTTGAAGATGAGCCTTTAAGACAGTGTCCTAAGAATAGCAGCATTGCATTTTGCTTTCCATATATATTGATATTCTGAGAAGTATTTTTAATTGAAGACAGTGTGCTCCAAACACTGAGCCCAAGATTCATTTCTCTGCTTTTGTAGTTGGCTCTACTCTGCCCTTCTTCCTTCCCACCATGAGTACTCCACCTACTTGTTTACCTAAACAAGGGGTAAAGAAGCCTATTCTAGGGGTCTACTTGCTTTTTCTGCAAGTTCTTCTGCTTATAGTATGATGCTACATACTGTTTTCTGGAGTGTCTACTTTTAAGCATAGCCTATTTCTGTCAAGTTTTTTTTTCAAATACTGAAGTAGAATTTCCTGACATGTATTTGTCATTTACACATTCATTTTTTTTTTCTCTTCAGAGAGTTGGGAACAGCTTATGTTTCTGCAACAACTGGTGCCGTGGCAACAGCTCTAGGACTTAATGCATTAACCAAGGTACTCAGCTTTGAAGTCCAGCTTCTTCTCACCTGTCTGGATCTAAGTGCCTCTATAATTTCTCCTAAGAATTCCAGCCATGTAGCTTTGGCCTGTACTCATTATCTTTAGCTACATATTTTAGTTATTGTTTCCAAAGAATGTGAGAAGGGTTGTCACCCGTGACATCACCCAAGAGCATGGCATGTGCCTAACCCTATTTAGTACCAGTTGCCCCTCTTCCCTGACCCTAAGACCACACAACAGGCAGTGTCTTTGAAGAGACAGAAGAGCCAGCATATGAACTCAAGACTTTGGGATTCTGCAACCCATATATCTCCAAGCACAGTAAGCTGTCAGAATATCCTAGGAGTATGCTCTGTCCTAGTCTGCCCATGCTGGAAATATAAAACTACAGCTAAGAAACAAGTTCTAAGAGTTCTCTTAGACTAAGTTTCTATGTACCTAGGGCTCTAAATTTTAAGAGACGATAAGTATGTCCATTCTGTTGTCCAGGAAATGTGACATAATGTTTTGATATTCTCTTTTCTGCAGCATGTCTCACCACTGATAGGCCGTTTTGTTCCCTTTGCTGCTGTAGCTGCTGCTAATTGCATTAATATTCCATTAATGAGGCAAAGGTAAGATTAACCTGTGCCAACAGAGGAATCTGTTGAAATACTTGGCTTCATTGAAACTTTTGTAGTAATATGTACAGAAGAAATTTATGGCATCTGGGATTTTCTGCTTGGAAAGCACAAGGTCCTGAGTTCAATTTCTAGTACCAAAAATAAAGTAAAATATAATAAATATTCCTTTTTCCCCTGTGGACTTGTCTTTTGGGGATTTTTAAAAATTAATCTGTATCTTTAAAAGTATGTTATTACAACTTGCAAAAATCAAAGGAAAAGAAAGAACAAGAAAAAGCATTTTGGAATTGATTGTGAAAAATGGGTGACAAGAATTATCCTCACTTTCTTAGTAACTAGAGTTAATAAATACTCAGTAGGGTCACATGTAAGTCTGTTTCTATATCAGTACGACTAGATGGCATGATGCTATATTATAACTATTTCTGACTTACAAAGTTTCTCAAATTTGTACATGAACCTAGAAATTAGCCTTATCTTTAAATTAGCACATGTACGCTTCAAATCCTACTGTTGTTGAAAAGGTACGCCTTTTTTATAAAGCATACTGGTGCGATTTTACTTGTATGTCTATCACAAGAAGTCTGAACTTACTCGTGCTATTTAAAAATAGACTTGTCAGCACCAGAAGTGACATTCAAGTGGGTGTCTGGATGAGGTGAGGGCCTGCTCCTTCCCAGCGAAGTGCTATTTCAAGATGCTGCATGAAGGTATTTGAGAACTTGTTTTACATGTGTTGTACTCTACAGGGAACTCAGAGTTGGCATTCCTGTCACTGATGAAAATGGGAACCGCTTGGGGGAATCAGCAAACGCTGCCAAGCAGGCCATCGCACAAGTCGTCATCTCCAGGATTCTCATGGCAGCGCCTGGCATGGGTTAGTGAGATGCGGCCATCCATTCGGTTTTTCTAGAAGGTTAAGTTGAACAAGCTTTTATGGATCAGTAAACAACAACATATAGTCATTCCCCTTTTTGAAAATTACCTTATGGTGAGGCAGAAGATGAATAAGAACATAAAAGTACAGTTGAGATTTAGTATCCTTATCCAGAATCCTTGGACCCAAAAAGGGTTTACATTTAAGATTTTGTTTATTGCTTGTTATTTGTATATCTATCACGAGCTGTTTTGAGGAAAAGTCATAAGCTTAAATATGAAATTATGTTTCATGTACCATGTACACATGACCTAAAGATAATTTTATGCAATTTTTGAATAATTATGTACATAAAACAGTTTGCATATCACAGGTGAATGGGACTGTAGGGCCTTTATTCTCCTTGAGGATGTTCAATAAATTATATATTGTATGTCTACATTTTGACTGACCTGTCACATGAGTCAAATGTAAAATTTTTCACTGTGGTGGTTTTTAGTGCTCAAAAAGTTTTTGATTTTAGAGCATTTTGGATTTCAGATTTTGAAATTAGGGATGCTTGATCTATATGTGAAGTGGCGAGAAGGACTAAGGGGGACAGGAAATGTTGGTGACATAGGACGCAGCCTGGAAGAAGGCCAGGTGGAGAGGAAGGCATGAGCCAAGTGGTGGTCAGGAGCCAATATTCTGGGTAGAGACAGTAGCCAGGGGGTTGCAGGAGCCGATCACTTGTGCTGGAGACTTGGTGGGGAAGAAGGTACAGCTGGAGCAGACAAGGAGAAAGGGAGCTAAGGAGGGAAGCCGAGAGGTGCTGGGCAGCTTGTGGGTGGTTGCTGAGACTGCAAGCTTTGGCTTTTAGTCTGCGGGGTAAGAAGCCATGCAGAGTTTTGAGCCAGAGAAAAGCATGCTTCATGCAGATGAATATTACCTGCATGCAGGGCTCCGAGTGCTGTGTGAGAACAGACTAAAGAGTGTGCAGACTTTGTTGTGTGGAGGCTGGCTCAGTGCTGGTTCAGAAGTTTTTTGTTTGGGGTTTTTCTTGTTTTTTGGGGTTTTTTTGCTGGCTGAGGATGCTTTCAGGGCAGGTCTGGTATGGCTTGAGGATCTGAAGATTGAACCACAGCATCCTGATTACTTTGTTTAAGAAGTCACTTAAACAACTGAGCTAATGGGCAGGCCCCCTGGCTCAGCGCTGGTGACACGAGATCATAGCTCCTTGGACCAGACCAGAAAAGCAGTAGAGTTGATAAGAATTTGAGGGGAAGGAATCCAATCTTTACTGAAACTTTCATGCGTAGAAAGAAGTAATTTCTGCTGAAGATTTATTTGTAGCAATCAGAAATTCTTCGAACACAGAACAAGTGGAAGTGTTTAGAAGGGTTAAGTGTCTGCCTGGGAGCTGCTCAGCTTTCTCCAGGGAGCTTGGAGGCAGCAGGACCAGAGACAGAAAAGCTGCCTTGTATTTATAATTTTTCTGACAGCCTCTTGTCTGCCCACAGGGTTGCTTAAAGCTACCCTCAGAATGGGACCCAGAGCTGATTCTGAGACATACTCAGAAACCAGAGAGACTAGGAGTTGTAGTGTTATTTGCAGGGAAAAAATCTAAAACACAAATTGGTATGTTTAACTATCACCTGAGCTACATGCAAACGGCACTTGGCTATTAAAAGGAAGTTCTCAAATGAAGTTTTGAAGTTTTGGAATTTGTTTTCAAATTCCTTTTGACGCTGTGAATGCTCATGAGTAGACAAGAATAGGCACCAAAAGTAGAAGGAAAACTGCATTTTGTACAGTCCTCCCTCCTACCGTATCCACAGTTCAGCATCCGTGGATTCAGCTACTCACAGATAGTTTTTTTTAAAAATTACATCTGTGCTAAACATGTACACACTTTTGTTTCCTTTGTCATTATTCCCCAAACAATTGAATACAGCTATTACACAACACATGTACCTTGTTTTAGGTATAATGTATTGTCTAACCTAGAAATGATTTGAAGTGTATAGGAGAATGTGTGTGGGTTACTATACATGCAAATGCTGCAGCATTTATATAAGGGATGTGAACATCCATAGATTTTGATATCCACAAGGGTTCTGAGTCCAGTACCTCATGGACACTGAGGAGCAGGGGTGACTGCTCGCATTCCAAATAACTGGGGGAAGGTCAGCGTTATCTGATTTAACAGAGAAACACTCAGTGTCCTTTTGGGGAGACAGTGTGTTCCGGGGGGTGTCTAGGAAGCCACAGTGCTAAAGTGTAGGCCAACTCTGCCCAGATCAGGGAGCGGTGTTCTTGTCGCTACATAAGAGACACTGTGGGATTCACCCTGACTACTGAGCCCTGATTTCCAGATTTACTGAAAATAATATCACAACCCCAATTCCCGCTCTGCATTTGTTTTGGGTTCGTTCTTTCCCAGTTTTGAACAGTCATGCTTCTCTTGGAGTTGTACCAGTCCAAAACCCCATTTCCAGTAATGTTATTTTAAGCACTATTAAGTCTCCAGGGAAGAAACTCAATCTTTCTGTCCCAGTGAAATTTATGATGGTAATTGATATATTGAAGTAGCTGATGTAACAGTTATGTCTAGTAAAGTTGTAAGGTAATGAGTTAATGCTGCTCACCACATACCCACATTTCACCTGCACTATCTCATCTAATCATCATAGCCAATGTAGTATAATGTTCCCCATTTCATAGCTGGAAAAGCAGAAAACTGAGACATAGAAAAGTCAAGTAACTTTGCCAGCACTGTCTGGCTAGCAGGTGATCCAGCATGTACTGTGGCAAGAACTTCTACAGTGATCCTCATGCATGCTAGACAGTTAAGTAAAATCCCCTTTGGTTTTTTAATATGAGAGGAAAAGTTCCTGATATTTGTACTGCTGCCTGTACAAATCAAGGTATATCATGTACACGTACAAATTCCCCATGATGAATGTGATCATTATATATACCTAAATGGTACCAATAAATGTAATTAAGTTGAAACTAAATATGAAAAACAAAAATAAAGAACAATGTTACAGATAGAATTCTGTTCAAGAAGCCAGGTGTGGTAGGGCACGCCAGTAATTCTAGCATGTGGGAAGTGGAGGCAGGAGTATCTTTGCAAGTTCAAGACCAGCCTTGGCTACACAGTGAGCTCAAGGCCAGCCTGAACTTCATAGTGACACCCTGTCTCCAAAAAAAAGGCTGTTCAAGATTATAAACCTTTGGGCTAGCAAGATAGCTCAGCAGACTAAATGCCTGCTTAGGCAAGGGCAGGGACCAGATGGGATTCCCCACACCACATGCTGCACTGGCCCCCGCCTAGGGTGGGCTGAGATGTCCACCTGTAAGCCCAGCACTGAAAAGGCTGAAAACAGGAGGATCACTATGCAGTCCAAGCTGCATAGTGAGACTTTCTATCAAATACATTTTTTAAAAAAGATTATAGGGCTGGAGAGATGGCTCAGTGGTCTAAAGCACCTACTTAGAACAAGCTTAGCAAAGCATCAGGGACCACGGTTCAATCCCCAGCACCACATGCCAGCCAGCCCCGCCCCCTGGTGGGCTGAGCTGGCCACACACACTCTCTCTCTCTCTCTCTCTCTCTCAAATAAATAAAAAAAATTTAAAAATAAAAATAAAAAATAAAAAAGATTATAAAATTTCATGGTGCCAGGGAGATGGCTCAGTAGAATAAGCACTTCCCTGGCAAGCACAAGGACCTGAGTTCAATCCCCGGTTCCGCAAAAAAAAAAAAGTAAAACTTCATGGCTTTTATATTGTTTTTGCAGAAATCTAGAAGGTGAAACTAATTTTTTAATATAATAAATTTCAATTTATTGATTTATAATCTATGTATTACCAGTTTAATTAGACAGATATGAGTTACACTGTGATAATTTAATACATGTACATGCTATATTGATCAATAAGTTTAAGAATTTTTAAAATATTATGAATTGATTTTACTCTGGCAGTGGAAAAATCTTAACATGATACAGGCTTTCTCTCATACTGTGGGACAGGGAGTGGGGGGTAAAGTGAGCTGGAAATGACATTAAACAAAGGTTTAAGTGTCTCTGTCTTTACCTCCAGCCATCCCTCCTTTTATCATGAATGCTTTGGAGAAGAAAGCCTTTTTGAAGGTAAGCCCCAGTTCTGCTGTCATTTTCTCAGTCATTTTAATTCCTTTTCAGATTTCAAGCTACAGAATATTTTTACATAAATAGCAAGTAAAGAATTTGAAGGTCAGTTGCTCTTGGATACATATGTAAATAAAAAGATTTTTCTGGGAACATTTTGTTTCACATCTGAGGAATTTGTGAAAAGCTTTTGTAAATGAAGAGTACTGCTGTAGTGAACTTGCAATTCAGAGATACACTTGGTCACCGTTTGCCTAGTTAGGTGAAAATTAAAAGATGGTGTGAGTTTAGAATGTGTTTGTAAGTCACTACCTATAATCAGGAATAAAAAAATAACTTGGAATAGTACTTTTGTGGACCACTGAATTTAGAGCTCTCATGCATATTTCCATTGCTTATCACATCTAATGAGTCATTATCTATTAGCTATCTCCGACAGAGTTCTAAAACACATCAGAGGAAGTTGTAACCAAGAAATCTCAGTGTTCTGTATGCATTTTTTCTAGATTACATTTTGTAGGTACTGTAGCTAATGCAGTAGTATTTATGTTTAACACTGGTTTTCTAATTCTTATGGCCAATAGCATATAGTGGGATGGGGTGACTCATGGAGCTCACACTGTGTTGAGAGACTCCTGGTGAGACCTGCCGGGAGCGGTGGCCCCACCTCCTCACTGGAGGAGCTGGTATATTGTGGCAATGATGGCCGCTCCCTTGGGGCGAGCTGTTTTGAGTCTTAGAGCAGTGACAGAGTGAGGAGACCTAGAAAGCTTTAAGAAAAGGACATCATTCACACGACCAACATTTCTCAAATGAGGTCAGAGATAAGTGGAATTCTAAATACCTCATGATATGGTCATGAATCTATATAATTTCTATGGGCCCCAGCAGGAAAACCTAGAGAGTAAAAACATACTTGGTGAACACTTTTGCTATAATAATATTCTTAGAAAAATAAGCGTAAAATATCCTATGAAGAAATAATGTTGTTGAGTGCCTCATTTGACCAGTGTGCCTAGATTTGACCATTGTGCAGCTGATGGGAGGGAGGAGGCCTTCTCTTCAGCACCTCTCCCAGTCTCAGAAACTCTAGGGACATGGAAGAATTATATTTCCCAAGGTTTAGAACCAGTGTTTCTGTCGCTCTTATGTGTCAATATCTTATGTGTCAATACTGTGTGCAGTAAGTAGTGTGTGACAGTTACTCTGTGCCGTAGCGGTCCTACTGCATACCTAGGTTCAGGCTTGGGACCATCCAGCACTTCACTGGGTTTTTGGGTATGAGGAGACTACTACACAGTACAAAAACTAATTGTAGACCTTTGACTTGTTTCATTTTTAGTTGTTTATTTTTAATGAGTATGTATTTGTGAGACATAGTATTTACATTAATTGTGAACAACTGGTGCATATACGTATTGTACCTTGATTATGTTGAATCCTCGTCCTCCACCAGAAACTTCTCTTCCCCAGCCCCTTTCCCAATCTCCAAAAAAGTCTACCTCCGTGTTTCCTACTATCTCTCATTTATATTACTCCTTAGACTATTTATAGTTTAGATTTCTCATATAAGAAATCATGTGATATTTGACATTCTATATCTGATTTATCTCACTTGGCATTATGTTTCCAGATTCATTCATTTTCCTACAAATGACTCATTTGTTCTTTATGGTTTAATAGTACACTATTACATATGCATGCTACATTTTTCATTCGTTCATGTATTGACAAGTGTGTAGGCCATTTCCATAATTTAGGTATTGTGGGCTGGTGAGATGGCTCAGTGGTCTAAAGCACCTACTTAGAACAAGCTCAGCTAAAGCACAAGGACCACGGTTCAATCCCCAGCACCACATGCCAGCCAGCCCCGCCCCCTGGTGGGCTGAGCCAGTCACATACACACACAGAAATGAATAAAATTAAAAAAAAAAAAAAAAAAAAAGCCTAAATGGGGAAAACACATGAAATTATCTTAATAAAAAACATAATTTAGGTATTGTGAGTTGTGCTGCTATGCATTTGTGTGTGCGTGCATCACTCTAATGTGTTTCAAGGAGACAGCTGGGTCCAATGGAATTCCTGTTGCTTTTTGAGGAATCTTCATACTGATTGGCACAGTGGTGGTACTAGTTTGCACTCCCACCAGTGATATAGAAGGGCTCCTTTTCCCCACAGCCTCATCAGAAGTTGTTATCTTTGATTCTTTTGTGACAGCCCCTCTTTCTGGAGTGAGGTGGATATCAGTCTTGTTTAGGTTTGCAATTCTCTAATGGCCAAAGACACTCGCTGTGCATTTTTTTCATGTATTTATTGGCTGGTTGTATTTCTTTATTTGAAAAGTGTCTGTTTCACGTGCCCACTTTTTTAAGTGGATCTTGTGATGTTTGTTGTTGTTGTTGTTCTTTAAAATCAGACCTCTGTCCAAGAAACAGCTGGCAAAACTTTTTCTCATTCTATACTTTGGTCACTTCACTCTGTAGATTGTTTCTTTTCTGGGCAGAATTGTTTCAATTTAATGTTACGCCCACTTGTTGCTCCTTGGTGTTACTGAAGTTTTATTCAGTAAGTCCTTGCCTATACCTATGACTTTAGTAGTTCTAAATATTTTATCTTCTAGTAGATTCAGTGTTCTGTTTTTATGTACATAGTCTTTGATCTATTTTTATTTTAGTGCAGGGCTAGAGATACGGATCTAGATTCATTTTTCTGCATGTTGATAACCAGTGTTCCTGGACAAGTTGTTGAAGAGGCTGTCTGTTCTCCAACATTTGCTTTGGCCCTTTTGTCAAAGACCAGGTAGCTAAAGGTCAATGAGATTGTCTTCTGTTTTATTGTATTGATCTGTATGTCTGTTTCAGTGCCAGTTTCATGCTGTGTTCTTACTATAGCTCTAGAGGATAATTAGAAATCCAGGATTGTAATGCTTCCTGCTTTTCTCCTTTGGCTCAGAATTTCTTTGATAATTCTGGATCTTTTCTGGTTCTGTGTAAACTTTCAGACTTTTTTCTAGTTCTGTGAAGGATATAATTGGTATATGATTGGAATTGCATAAAATCTACTTGTCATTGTTGGAACCTGAGCATTATGACAATATCAGTTGTGCCTGTCCAGACACAGAATGTCTTTCCATTTTCTAATGTTTTCTTCAATTTCTACTTCACAGTTCTGTAGTTTTTGTTATAGAGATCTTTCTGTTGTATGTTTCCAGTCAGTGCTGAAAGAAACGACGAGAAGACCTGATGAATGTAGCTTCAGAGGTCTCACTGAAATTAGTCTGTCTCCAAGTGAGCCCAGAGCCTCAGAAGCATCCCACATTTATTGAAGGGTAAAGGCAGGTTAAGGAATGTGCATAATTACCTAAGTGAATACAAACTACTATCTCTATTGACTTCCACCATTTGCCTAACACTAGGTTCACACATGCTAGCTGATAACATCCCAAGCAAGGGATCAAAGGACAGGGTGCCTGCAGGAGAAGCTGTTACCTGCTGCCTTGGGTCCCAGCTTTCTGGGAATTTGCAAACAGACAGCAACCCTCCTCGGGCTCAGTCCAGTGTTCCCTGCTCTCTTGGGACATCAGACTTTTGTCTCAAATCTATATCTCTACATCTTTCACTTCCATGGTTAGGTTAATTCTGCAATACTCCATATTTGAAAGTTTCCGTGAATAGTATTTCCTGATTTCTTTCTGAGTAGATTCATTATGGTGCAGAAGAACACTATTGATTTTTGTGTGTTGATTTTGAATCTTACCACTTTGCTGAGTTTGGTAAGTCTTTGGTAGAGGTTTTTTGAATCTTCTGTGTAAAAGATCATATTATTTGCAAACATAGATAGTTTGATTTCATTCTTATTCATATCCCTTTTCCTTCTCTTGTTTGATGGCTCTGGCTAGTTTTGAATACTGTATGAACCAACCATGGAAAGAGTGACCACCTTGTATTCTTCATGACTTTAGAATGTTTTCAACTTCTCCCCATTTAGTGTGATTGGCAGCAGATTTGTTATAAATGGCTTCAATCTTCCTTTCAAAAAACCCAGTCTGCTTCATTGATAGTTGTTTTTGTTTGGCCTCAATTTCACTGTTTTTTGCTCTGGTTTTTATTTCTTTCCTTCTATTTTGGATGTGAATTGCTCTTGTTTTTCTAGGGCTTTGAGATTCATCATTATGTATTCAGGCTTGTTCTGTTTTTCTAATGTGTGCATTCATAGCTATAAACTTCCCCCTTAGAACCGTGTTCATTCTGTCCCATAATTTGATGTGCTGTACTATCATTGTCATTGAATTTGTTCCCTGAGTACTTCTTTGACTCCTTGATTACTCAACAGTGTGGTATTAAATCTGCATGTGTTATTATAGTTTCTGTGGTTTCTTTTGTTGTTAATTTCTAGTTTCTTTCCACTATGACCAGTAGATTGCAAGAGATTATTTCAATTTCTTTTTATTTAAATATACGTTAGTGCCTAAGATATGGTCTGTTTGGAGAAAATTCTTTGTGCTGCTGTGAATGTGTATTTTTGCTATTGCTGGATAACAATATATATCAGTTAAGCCTGTTGGCTTGATAGGTAGGTTTAACTCTGATACTTCTTTGTTGAATTGTAGTCTGGTGACCTGTCTTTTTGTAACAGTGAGGTATTAAAGTCCTTCACTATAATTGTATTGACATTTTCCGTACTTTAAGGAATTTTTATTTTTAGCATTCATGAAAGGTTTTGCTGAGGTCTCTTTTTGGTTTAAAATGTTGAACAGATTGTTTAAAACCACTAAGAGGCCAAGCATGGTGGTGTACACCTGTAGTCCCAGTGCTTGGGAGGCTGAGGCAGGAAGACCAAGTGTGAGGCTAGCCTGGGCCACATAGTGAGATCCTGTCTAAAAATAAATAAGTAAACAAACAAACTACTAAGGGCTAGATTATGTACTGAAGCAGTGATTTTATCTAAAAACTACCAAATGCTGGATTCTGCCAGCTTTGACATCTCCATTATAGATAATGAGGGAGAGGGAGGACTCATACATCTGCCTTTGTCCATCCCTTCTTGGCTTACAAGAACTGATTCAGCCTTTGAGGGAGAATAGCTATGAAATGAGTATCACAGTGGGTATTGTCAACATTATTGTTCTTCATAACAGAAGGTAAGTGACATGTCTGATGAATCTATAACTTTGCAGACATCAGCCTGTTGTTCAACACTGTCCTCTGCTGGCTCTGTATCTGCAGGCGTTAAATCTATGCTGTTTTTTGACTTTTTGATTTTCTTGGTCATTTATTCTTCAGTGTAGACAAGGATAACTTGGATCCAAGAGAATCAAAAAGCATATTTAATAAAACAAATTTCTCCCCCTACTATGTTTAAGCAAAATTGGGCTTTAAGAGCAAAACCAGATATCTAGATGAATGTGAAGCTTAGAAACCTTAATAAGCTTAGAAATCTTATTATGTTAGTTTGACATAAAAGTCACAAGAAAGAACTAATAAATGCGGGTCATTCAGCTGATCACATAACAAGGTCATAATCATGATTTCAAAATTGATCATAAAAGTAGTTCGGAGACTGCCCTCAACATCGTCACCATTCAAGCTTTCCCTGTGCCTCCCAATGCCTGGTTAGCAGAAGATCTCAGCAGCGTTCTTCTGGAATAGAGGCCAAGAGCCTCATCGCTCCCTGCTGCTAGAAGAATGTTATTAGTAGAGTCTGGCACCAGCCTGTGGATAGTAGGCTTGCTTTGGCTCTGATAGTAATGTGTCAGAATTCCAGAAGTTCTTTAAGAAAGACTTCATTTCAGACTACATTAGTTCTGAACAGTTGGGCCAAAGGAGGAAACCCATGAAATGAAGTGAGTATTTCATTCTCAGAGTTCACCTGTGCCTTTCTACTCCTGGGGTCCGTGTGATGAAGTGGTTACCACAGTTGAGCTCATCTGTCTGTGGCAAATAGATAAGAGTTGGACATACTGTATCATTTTCTTGTGAGGAGAGATGGAACACTGGCATATACCCTGCCACTTTCTAACGTGGAAGGAACTATCCAGTGGTACGAGCATATTAGCCTGCATGTCCATGTTGCCTTAGGCTTTTGCATAATTAAAAAGATGAGTAAGTATCATCTGCCTCCCCACCTTTATCTTGATTTGTTGGTTTTAGCTCAGCTTGTTGTCACATCCTCCAATAAAAATTTGGGAGCTTGTGCCTCATGTCTTCTGACAGGTTACCTCTGCCTCCCCCATACCCCACCCCTGGGGCACTGGATCCAGGTTTCTTGAAGGTCAAAAGAGGTGGCAAAAGTTTCTTAAGGGTTGGTCCAAGTACCTAGCTATAAAGGATCTGGTTGTAACTGTCCTCCTTCACATTTCAATTTGTGACTTTGACAAATTAATGCTTGAGTACTGTTGAGGTACTCAACAGACCTACCACTCTCAAGTTCAGGGTTGTCACTCTGTTTAAATATTACATTTCGCCCACATGGAGATGACTTTCGGATTTATATGATAGTATAACCATTACTGAGACATACATGGAGACTGTTTATATCACTATCCAAACCTTCCCACATTCAGGGCACTTCCACATAGTGCTAGACAAGGTGACCTTGACTGTGCATCCTTCACAAAGGCTCCAGAAATGATTTCTGTAGCAGCAGATGCCACCCATGTGGATACTGTCTGCCACAGGACCCATGCTCCATGGCCAGAGCTGCCTCCCTTGTAAGGATGGACTTCTCTGCGCTTTCACCTTGCAGATGACCCAGCTCCTCAGTGAACAGGGAAGTAACTGAACATTCTGAGCTCTTTGAAATGCTAATGCTTAGGGAGCATTTCGATGACTCACCCTCTCCACCCCACGCCTGCCTTATCTTTTCTCAAGTGAAACACTGAAAGACTGGCACCAGCTTTAGGCAGATGACTCATGGAAATTTTTGCAGCTAACCAAAAAGTTCACTGCCTAACATCGTGGCGTTTCTGTGAACGGTTTTCTTGAAGAATAGTTCTTTTATCTAGACATGGTCTCGCTATGTAGTTCAGGCTGTTCTCGAACCCACCATACAGCCCACCCTGGCCTTGAACTCACAGCAGTGTAACCTGGGATTGCATTGGGATTACAAGAGTATGCTACCAGGCCTGGCAGAGTGGTTCTTACTGTCTCTTTATGTCTTTTTTGCTGAGACATTCATTGGAAATAAAATTGATATGGTGTGGATCTTATAATAGTTCTGATTCGTTTTTGCTGTAGTATTTTTATATTCCCTTTAATAAAAGTCAGCTAACATGTCTCCTCAGTAGCTTTTCAGGATTATATGCTAATTGAATGTGAATATAGCATTCCTTTGTTCATTCATCCAGATTTTATTCAGCAGCCCTTTGCCAAATGCCTGTTGCATTCCAGTGTGGTAAGGACTGTAGTCACAGAAGAAGGGTATGAGCCCTGCTTTCAGGGAGCAGATAGCATGGTGGGGAACAAGCCCAGGACAAGAGATTACTGCCTGGAGCACTGAGGAAGCATGGAGGAGTTGTTATCCATCTGCCTCAGCCTCCCAAGTACTAGGAGAGATACCTACTTTCTTAAAAGTTTTTCATGAATGGAGATTGGATCTTGTCAAACATTATTTTCTGGATCTATTGATATGATCATGTGATTTTTTTTCAACTCTTATGTGATTAAGGATTCAAGTATGCCTTGAATATATAATGTTAAGTCAAATCAGACTCATAAGCTGTGATTTCTTTTATATGAAAAGCCCATAGTATAAATAAAGAGGAAAATAAAAATAAACAATAGGAAATAGGGAGATAGATCTTTTACAAACAAGAAGAAAACAAAGAGATTTTGGAAGGCATAAGAAGAATCAATCTATGTTGTATGCATGTACCAACTATCTACAGTGAATGCACTCATTACATATGGCAAACATGTACTAATTTTTAAAAAAGTTTGCAGTTTGTTACAAAGTTAGATATGTGCTATATCTGACCCAGCCCTTTCCCTCCCAGGAGTAGTGGAACCACATACTCAGAAGATGCTTATTCGGAACTAGGTATGGTGGTGCACACCTGACATCTCAGAGCTCTGTAAGGTTGAGGCAGGCAGATCATAAGTCTCCACCCAGCCTAGGAAACTTGGTAATTTAGCAAGATCCTCTCTCAAAAAAAAAAAAAAAAAAAAAAAAAAAGGCTTGGAATGTACTTCCATTCAGAGGTCCTAGGTTTAGTCCCCAGTATGACCAAAAAATAAAGTAAAAAAGTTCATAATCACTTTAAAAACTAGAAACAATCCAAATGTTCTTCAGTGATGGACCAGGTAAACATGTTGTAGTACATCCATCCAACTGAGTGCTTAACTCAAAAATAAAGACTAATGAGCTATTGATGTGAATGCATTTCCAAAGTAATTACACAAAAGAGTAGATACTGTTCATAAAACCCTAGAAAGTGTCATACAAGGGTGCAAGGAATAAGGAAGATATTTGGAGCGATGAACATGTTTATTATCTTGACTGTGGTAAAGGTTTTATAGCTGTACGTGTGTCAGAATTTACATTGTACACATAAAATCTGTGCAGTTAACTGTTAATAAGCTATTGGGAAAAGAATTGAGAGTCATATTAACTTTAACACTTTATTGAATATGATATATATGATTTAAACTTAGGATTACTATCTGTAATTCATTTGAACTTTTTATTGAAAGTATCCTCTGTGTGTTGGTATGCTTCTGTTATGTGGGATGCAACCTTACCTTTAGCTGTGAGCTCCTATTGAAAGTCCACACATCTACAGCTCATTTACTTAGTGTCAGAGCAAGTTCTGTTTGAGAAATAGGTTATGAATTAGACAGGACAAAGTGCTTGAGGAGTCAGAAAAAGGAGTAGCATCAGTTTGGATGTTACAGGGTAACTTGGATTTTTCCAGGATCCTTGTCTTTACAAGGAGTCCTTCCGATTAAACTCATTGCATGAGCCAGAGTCAATATTTAATTTATACATGTCCATCCCTGGGATGACACTCAGATGTTCCGTTTTGGATAAGGGGTTAGTCTGGTTTGCTGCAGCAGGAGTCCACTTGGGACAACGAGGCTGGTCTCCCTGGCTCAAGGTCGTCTGCCCAAAGGATCTCATTGAGTTCTTAGCTTGCCTGCCCATCACCAAGACTGTGTACCAGCCGTGGTCTCACATGTCCAGGAGGATCTCGGGCAAGACTTTACCATCTCCTCACCAAACAGCCAGTTGTCCAAGATATAATATGGTCGTGTGTTACATGATGACATTTCAGCCAGTGATGGAGTACATCTTTGATGATAGCCCTATATAACACTAGTAGTAATGTCATCGCCATCCAGGTGTACATCAGCATTCTCTGCAATGTGTGCTTGCATAAAGGCAAAATCACCTAGTGATGCATTACTCAAAGTATTTCCTTAACTCAAATGTTAAGTGACACACAGCTGTGCTTTCCTCTTCTTTCTATCTCTTGGGGGTTGGGCTCCCTGCATAACCCATGTGGATCAATCTCTTCTTGATGATATTTCTCCTTTGTGCTTCAGTCCTTGTCTTTCTCCTTCTGTGTGGACACTCCTGATGTTCCTTTGGTCCAGAGGACTCTCCTTGGGCACCAGGGTATGCCTCTTACGCACATAATCTGGTTACTGCCTGTGCTGACTCTTTAAGTTGCCTGAATACATTAGAACCAGTTCACCACTAGGTGGCCTCTGTTTTTGTGGTCTTATTTAGATAACCCTATAATCCCTTTGGTTCTTTTTATGTTTTGGTTCCACTCCTTTTTTAGAACTGAAAAATCTTAACAGTATTTTTCAAAAGACCAACCAACTCATTCCTTTCCATTAAAAAAATGACTAGCAAGAAAAACTTACACCAGAAGTAGTGTTAACCATACTGACAGCAACTAAAACCAGGAAAGACAGAGAGCAAATGGGGTGAGAGATGGTAAATGTTTGAGTTTATGAACTGTTCTAAGTGTTCTACGAATATCATCTGTTGTATCTTTAGCACACATTTTAATGTGTTGCATTGTGCTCATGTTGCATTGTAACAAAGAAACTAAACCAATGAGGTGTTAGACTCTGCCTACCTTTTCCCCATAGTCAGGAAGTAAATGCAAGGGTAGAATTTGGACATAGATTCATTTGTCTAAACCTTGGCATCAGGTTAATCTGCCTCCCTGGCCAGGAGATAAATTATCAAGTGATAGCTACTTCGCTATCTTCCTATATACAGAAGCAGCACTCAGATTATAAGCTGTGATCAAAAAATGTAGTGACTGTATTTTTTTTAATTATTACTTCATAATCACATTGCCATTAATTCCCCGCAAAATGACATTCTCTCCCTCTTGTTTTGAATATACATTATCCCACTGTTCTTGCTACTTTCGGAAGCAGTTTACAGTCTACATTTACAGAAATTCCTGCTAAAAATATTATAGTATATCTTTACCTACTTTATTCACCGGATCTGGCACCATTAAACATCTGACTCCCTATAAAGCGAAAATGACCATAAAAGGTAAATGTATTGAATCAAGTCAAGATATCAGGACAGTCTCAACAGTGCCACTAAAAAGACTTACAAAACAGGGCTCCCAGAACTACTTCAGAAAGTGGTAAGAGTCATGGGATAAGTGTGTTCAAAAAAAAGGGGAGAGGGCCGGCGAGATAGCTCAGCGGACCAAGCGCCTGCTTAGGCAAGCACAGGGACTAGGTTTTGATCCCCGGCACCAATGCAGCACCAGGCCCACCCCCGGGCATGCTGAGCTGGCCACTGAGACCAGGTGTGGTAGCGCACGCCTGTAATCCCAGCACTAGGGAGGCTGAAGAAAGGAGGATCACTACAAGTCTGAGCTGCATAGTGAGACCCTGTACCAAATACATTAAAATAAAATAAGGGGGAGTATTTTGAGAGATTAATATCAGTATCTTCTACTGCCGTGTAGTAACTTTGAAATTTAAATATTCACTATATTTTTCAATACCTAAGGTGCAAGGAGAAAAAAAGTACAAGCCATTTGACCTTTGCATGTGTGTTCACTTACAGATCAAAAGGACAGGAGCAAACTAGGATTAACACAGTGTGACTTTACCCCCACGTTTGCTAACCATAGTACATTTCGGTTTTCAAATGTAGAGGTTTCTTCTAGTCCGATCCCACATTAGAGGCATTCACAATCTCGTATCTCTACACAGAGGTTCCCGTGGATGAGTGCACCTATACAGGTTGGATTAGTTGGCTTCTGGTGAGTAGAAATTTATCTTTTCGGTTTCAGTGATTTTTTTTTTGAGGGTAACAGTCCTGCTACGTTGCCTAGGCCTAGCCTGGCTTTGAATTCATAATCCTCCCAAATAACTGAGAGGATTATGAGAACAATAATATATATCATTTCAATATATTTATGTGATAATTCAATATATGTCTATAATGTGTAGTGATCAATCCAAAGGAACTAACATAAAAATTACATATATATGTCTACAGAGGAAATTAATTTTTAAAAATATACAGCCTATGCAAGGTAAAATAAGGATGGATAACATGGGACAGAAGTTTTGAAAAGGAGACCAACCCAGAATAGCTGGAACTTACAGCCTCAATAGTTGGAGAAAAGTAATATGATTGTGGAGAGACTTACATTTAAGGCTATTTTTGTGGTTCTTTTTTAAACCTCTATTATTTTTTAGGATTTTTGTTGTTGTTTCTAGTGTTTGCTTTTTCATTATTTTAGAAATCCTAGATAATAAAACTTACAAAAATAGAACATAGTTTTGTGGGGCTAGGGAGATGGCTCAGTAGAATAAGTGCTTGCCTGGCAAGCACAAAAAAAAAAAAAAGGAAATCTAATACTTTAAACAGGAGAAAAAGATTGCAGTGAAAGTAATAAGCAGAAAATATGGGAATGCAAAATGCTGATTTGTCTTTTCTGTCTTTTTTTTTTTTTAAGTTTGGTGTTTGCCACCCCACTGTGTTGTGCTCTGTTTCCTCAGAAAAGGTAAGTGTTCCTCACTCCTCATCCCTCAGAGTGCCTCGCTGTGACTTCTGAGTCTAAAAATCGTCTGAAGACATAGATATAATTATTCCGTTTCATTGGTGGGGAAGTTGAGACTCAAAGATATTCAAGCCAAAGTCTCTAAAAGGAAGAAGCAAAGGAGAGATCAGGCTCGCATCTGTTAAGTGTCAAAATTCTCTTTACCCAGCTCTTGTCTACAACCCCCCCACACACACACTGTTAAATTTACTCTTTTCTAAGAGTCAGGTTAACTCTGCTGCAAGTTTGCTTCTGTCAGAATTTAAATCTGGTTCATTGTCAGCCAACCCATTGGCACGCACATCCATAATACAGATATTTTGGAATTCAGTTCCAGCCCACACCCACCGGATAGCAATTATAGGTACTTAGTTTAGGTAATTGGTGTATTTGCTTCTCTTCTTCTTACCAAGTTTTTTTCTGTAAAAGCTGTGCTGCACGTGTGTTTTATCACAAGTCGCCTTTGAATTCCGCTCTGATGTGGAACTGGACTGACTAGGGTGGTCAGTGCTAAGTCTAGTTTTTCCTAGTGTGGCACCAAGGCATAAAGAAGAAGCAGTTTGTCGGTTTTAGTTTTGTTGTAATGGAACTGTGTACCCTGCCTTTGGGTTACCCTTTCTTTCACAGGCCGGCAAGCCCCAAGTACAGTCTTTCACACCCTCCTGTCTCAAAGGAGGTTTTGGGTGAAATGTTCCACTGGAGAGCGCTAGGGGCTGGACATGGTATATGGAAATAGTGAGGCTGGTACCTGCGACCAAGTGACTGGTCTGAAATGTATTATCTATGATTTTGAGATTAAAAGGATTTTTTAATTTCTTTTTTTTTTTCTTATGTATTTAGTACAAAGACTCGTTTCACAGATCAGACTCAGTGATTCTCCTGTTTACAGCCTCCCAAGTGATGGGATTACAGGCTCATGCCACCATGCCCAGTCTCAGTCACCATTTTAGCGCACCCTGGGGGCAGGCCTGGCACAGCACACCAGGGATCAAGCCCTGGTCCCTGCATCTGGCTAAGCAGGTACTTTAATCCACTGAGCTATCTGGCCAGCCCTAGGATTTTTAAATTTCAAAAACCCAAAAAGAAGCATCCTATAATAGCCCTTGATTTTGTTTGAGTGCTGTGAGAAAGAAACAATGTATTCCTAACAGCTATTTTTATGATTCACTTAAATTCTAAGCATAGGGCCAGGGAGATGGCTCAGTAGAATAAGCACTTGCCTGGCAAGCACAGAGTCCTGAGTTTAATCCCCAGTACCGCAAAAGCTAAGTATAGAAATTAAAAGTTTTCTATAACTGCTAGCATCATAGGATCAAAGCTCTCTAAGAGTATGTGGTTTTATATTTCTTTTATCTTACTCTATTCAAAAAATAACACTTATCAGTCTGGTTTATGCCTATGTGTTTGTATGTTTGTTTTTCTTTTTATCCCTTGCTCCTCAGTTAGATAGACTAATATTTATAATTTTCCTTGGTTCATAGCACACTGTGCACATTGGTCCCAGCGTGACCCTAATTTATCTATTTTTATTTCATTTATTTTAATGATATAATGTATACTCATGAATCTGCTGCCCAATGAATAAAAATATTACAAGTAGGTTATATCTTCATGGTTCCTCCCAGCCTATCTCCCCGCCCGCCTTTCCTGCAGATTTAATTACTATGCTGGATATTATACATACATTATAGAAGTTCTCTTCTTTGGGAATTTTTAGACAAGCATGTCATGCTGTATACACTTTTCCAGCACTTATTCTGTCTATTCACATTGAACGCTGCATTCACATTATTTTGTGTAGTGGTAGCAGTCCTGTGTACAAGTACACAACTATCCATATCCATGCATAAATGTGTGATAATAAAAATATTCCTTATTAAAATCTGTAGGAAGCAACAAATGTGTTACTTTGACAGAAATGTATAGGTTTAAATGTTTCAAATTAGAAACAGAAGAGTGGCTGAAAATTCAATACACTACATGTATAATTTGAGTTGTAAAAAGGAACAAGAGAATAAACTCCAGATGAAAAAAGGAGATAGATCCAAAATATAATATGTAAAAGCAAACAGCAGAATAGAGGATTCAAGATCAATTCTTTGCAAATAGTAACAGAATAAATCTCTGATGAAGTTAAAACAAGAGCAAGTAATATTATGAGTGAAAAAGATTCAGCAGAAATTAAAAACATAGTAAGAATATCACTAATATTATTACATCAATAAATTTCAGGGTGATAAATTCCTAGAAAAATATTAGCAGAGCGGAAAACCTAGGAGTAGGCTTACAGTCATTAAAGAAGTTGAAGCATCACTTAAACTACTTAATACAAGAACCAGATGGTTTTGCAGGTGAGTTTTGCCCAACTGTCGAGGACCAAATTGTTGTAATTTTATACAGAGTCTTGCAGATCAGAAAAGAAAATATCCTTCTTTACTGAATAAGATATAAATGACTTCAATTCCAAAGTTGACTTGGCCTTTAAAATGTGTTAGGAATTATAGATACTTACAGATAGCCTGCTTAGGAGCGTGGTTTTTGGAGCAGGAAAGAACATATCTCACTTGCCTCTCAGGTTTCCTTATATGGAAAATTACTAAGCTTTATTTTCAGAGTTCTTGTGAGGATTAAAATGCATAACTGGCCCAGCACCACTGGTCAGTAGGTGCCGTTACTATCGGCATCAGCACAAGTTCACAGTCACCTGAAATCCCAGGATATAAAAAGCCACTGTGGGGTTTTTCATATTCATAACTTTTTTACTTGCATTGCATATTTTATATAGATTCATATCCTGGGTTTTAATCTCACATTTTATTACATAAAATACCAAAATACTGTATTTTTTAAGAAACTAATTGGGACTAGGGAGATAGCTCAGTAGAATAAGCACTTGCCTAACAAGCATGAAGGCCTGAATTCAATCCTTGGTTCCAGTTCCGCAAAAAAAAAAAAAAAGAAAGAAACCAATGATATAATCAAATATTAACATTTTTCTTAGCATGCTAGAAATTTTCTATTAAATATACTTG
Organism: Octodon degus; assembly: GCF_000260255.1. Classification (NCBI taxonomy): domain Eukaryota; kingdom Metazoa; phylum Chordata; class Mammalia; order Rodentia; family Octodontidae; genus Octodon; species Octodon degus. Next base: position 6,969,804 of record NW_004524624.1, on the reverse strand, counting down.
TATTTAATAAATATTTGTTTATAATGAAGAGCTTTAATATATTTGCTGCTATAATACACTCAAACACATTTTTTAAATTTCTAAGGCAATCTGAATCTCCCAGGGATGGGACTATGAGTGATTTCTTTTCATCTTTTTCTTTTGGTACATTTTGGCTTTTTCTAAAAGTTTTACGGTACGCATATACTATGTCGTAGACAGAAATGTGCCAGTTAAGCGACACCAGTTAAATTATCAGTGTTACGTGTTTTACTTAGCGCACATTCCTTTCTTTGCCCACATGGATGTGCATATGGTTTTCATTAGAAGGACCGCACACAGTTTGCTGTCCTGACCCCAGAGACATCTGAGAGTCTTTGCCAGAGCTTTTCACCCACAACGAGAGATACCTGAACCTTCAGTAACAGGAGAAATATGAATTGATGGTTGGGTTCCTGTGGTGCATGTCTGTGCTGGACAGTGATATTTCTGGAGGAAATTAGATACCATTTCACAGCTGCAGGAAGTCCTGGAAGACCCCACTGGGCCTGTTTTGCCACACCAGCCGTGGCTCTCCACCCCGCATCCTCTCCCTGCCCTCTCTAGTTCTGCTTCCCACCTCTTCCCGTGCAGTAACTTATCGTTTCTCCCTTACTCCAGCTCTATGTCTGTGATGAGCTTGGAGGCTGAGTTGCAAGCCAAGATTCAGGAAAGTCAGCCTGAATTACGACATGTGTACTTCAACAAAGGACTGTGAAGTAGGGGAAGAAATCTGGATGGCTGATCCTGCCACCTGCAAACCCCGCACAGCTACGTCCACGAGGAAAACCTGGTTGAATCTGGAGTCTCTGAGTTTAAAAAGAAGAAACTCCTTCGGAGATTCACATTAGCTTTTAGAATAAAGCTGCTGCTTACAACATAGCACCTGGTACGGGCCAGGTGCCTGGCGCCTGTTGGCTCCCGTCCACCGAATCATTGTGATTTATAGAAGTTTCCTTCCCATTGCTTTTATGGTAACTGTTTTTCAAAGATGATATCCCATTCCTGAGCTATGGTTTGAAAAAGTTCTTCTAGGTATACAGTAGGTGCTCAGCATATGCTCCTCAGTAAATACCTATTGATCATCAGTCAGTAAGCAGGTTATCAGCTCAAAGTAATGAGCCTCATTCCTACTTCTGTTTCAAATCAAGGAGGTCTCCACAGTGAATGTGGAAAATGCAAAAGCCCTAGGACCAAATGTAAACATTTAATTACCAGGGGAAACTGCTTGTGCTGTGGGCTATCCCAGAGTAGATACTGAAGGTTTTCCTTTGGTAGAGCAAAAGCTCCTTCGTATCCTCCTGGAAGTCATGATCTTAAACCCATGCACCTTCCCTGCTGTCAACAATTGAAAGCATCTGTATTGTTGGTGGATTTTCCTGGTTGGCTTTTAAACTTTTTGTTTATATTCTTTTAAAGGTGTTAAATCTTACCCTGAAGTTACTGACGTTATATTTGGTTATTTCCATCAAAGAATCACGTTACCTAAATTTACAAATGTCAAATTTTAGAAGTGTATTCAGTAATACTGCTGTGCGACTTGAATAAATCTGGGATGCTGGAGTTTTTAGAAGTGAGATCACAGTTCTAGTTCCCGACATGTCTTTCCTTGTCAGCCTTATATATCTCCTTGGCTTTCAGAAAGATACAAAAATAATATGTCTGTGAATCAGCAACAGTGAATTTTACTTGAATGTTGTATATTACATTCCACCCGGTTTGGAAATAATGAAACCATGTACCACTATCTGCATCACTATAATAATTTTACATATATTTAATGTAACAGATTGTTTCAGGTCTATAGATCTTCTAAGTCATATGCAAGGCAGTTTCGCTGAGTGTAGATCATTGTAATTCATAGATTTGTAAGTGAAAAAAAAAAAAAAAAAAGAAACTATTTAGTTTTGATGGATGGTGTTCCCTCCCTAACAATGTGTCCAGACTGAATTTCCTCATAAAGAAAAACTGGTGTGCCTTGTGTGTTGTGTTTCTCTTTTTCTCTGAAAGGATTAATGGATCTGAAGCTCAGAAACTCCCCTGATACCACTAGAATCTTCTCATTTAGATTTGCTGTCAAACCATTGAAATGGCTTCCCCATGACATTCTGGCCTTGGATGCAATTTGTTACCTTCAGTGCTTCTCTTTAAAAGAAAAGATGGTTAAAAGCCTGAAATCCAACGCTGATCTCTAAAAGGTGCTTTAGGAGCACTTTCAGTAAAAAGCAAACATTTTTCCAGCTAGCAAGTCCACTCAGCTACTCACTGTCCTTCCCCCTAATTCATTTGTAACTCCACATCAGAATATTAACCATAATGTGAAAATTTAATGACTGGTAGGAAGATTGGCAAATTCACTAAAATTTTACACACACTGGGAAGATACAACCAAAGCCTAGAATTAAAGGCATAGTGATCATAAAAGCGTGTCTTTTGAAACGTGTATGGAAGCTTCAGTCTCTTAATGCTTTTCTATAGAAATATTAACTATATTGTTTTATTAAAAAGAACAAATGAACAAGGATTTGCAATCTTTGCTGATCTTTTAGGAATAACTTTTCTGGAGAAAAAACACAAAGTGCAATAACCTTGTAAAGGTAAATAGTTATTAATATTTCTACTGACATGATGCAAGGAATTACAATGTAAGTATTTATAGACTGGCAGTTTTATTTCAGTATTAACAAGATGTCTTGCCAGCGTTGGAGTCAATGTATTATTTCAGTTCAACTGGATGAAGTGTTAAATAAACTCAAAATGAAAATAAATTCTCTCTTTTATTTGTATGGAAAAGACAAAGCAGTTTCCATGTTCCATTCGTTGGTACCTTCCATTCAAACTTAATTTGCTGTACCATCAGTAACTACTAAAAGATACTTCTGTATCATCCTTTTAGCAAGGAATAGATTTCTCTTTTGGGCTACCAGTCTTCCACCTTCTTGAACCTCAACTATAGTAGTCTCTCCCCACTCGGCACCACTGCCCCCACCCACAGGGATACTTTTCCAGATTCCCAGTGGACTCTTAAAGCCTCAGATAGTACTGAACCCTTTGTAGACTGTCTTTATATCTACACATCTATGTTATAGTTCAGTTTGTAAGTTAGGCACACTCAGAGATTAACAATAAAATAGAGCAATTTTAACACTACATTGTAGAAAAGTGATTTGAAACTCATGATCTGTTTATTTCTGGCAATATTTTTCGGGTTGTGGTGGACCATGTATAACTGAAACTGAAAAATAAAGCCACAGATCTACATAGAGGACACACATCCCCAGCCTCCCAACAGCATAGTGTGAGGGATATTAATTATGCAGATGGGGGAGAGATGTGTTTATCAGAACCCGATGACTAACACCAGGATGGTGCAATCAGTTAGCTTGTTTGTCAGATTCGAACATAGAACTAACATTGGCTGTAGTTAACAAAATCTAAATTGAAGCTGGGGAGTGCTTTACTAATAGACTTAATAAAAGGCTGAGCACTTAGAACCTCTTTGGTCTCATGTCTGTGTTTTGCTACCATAGATTATATAAATATATTCAGTGTAGAAATTTTATTTATTTATTTAGGCAGAACCAGGGATTGAACTCAGGCCCTTGCACTTGCCAGGGAAGCGCTTACTCCACTGAGCCATCTCCCCAGCCCATATATAAATATATTCAGGAGCACAGGTCTAGGGGCTGAGACAGCTGAGTCCAACCATTGCTATACTCACTTATGCTTTGGGGACAATGAGATAATCAGAAGAGAGGACTGTTTCAGAGGCTACAGTCCATGGTCAGGTAGACTCCAGCTTTCAGGCCTCAGGTAGGATGCTGTGTGGTCGTAGCAGGGGTCATGTGGCAGACAAAACCATTTATCTTGAGACCAAGGAGAAAGGGGCCCAGAGTCTTTCAAGGACATGCCCGTAGACACTAAGCCTTAACTGCCTCAGGGGAACATTTCAGATCAAATGACAACACTGTGAATTTTAGGGGGCTTTTCTTTGTATATTTCCTTGTTTTGATTGTTTGCAGAAAATAATTGAATCTACCTCATAGAGTGCTTGTGAAGATTAAAGATAATCCTGTACAGCAGTTAGCATATTCTCACCCTAGTAGACATTCAGTGACTGGTTTCCTGCCAGATGTTTTAGATACACTGTAAAGACCAATATGTGGTTGTTAATCTTGGAACCCTAGCAACTTTCTCAGGGATAACTCACAATGTAACTAAAAGCATAGGGCTAAACTGGTCAAGAGGAAATACCTGATTTCATTCCTAAAGAATGTCTAGTAATTAAGGCTTTGTGTAATTTACATAAAGCTAGAAACCATCTCCACACACAAATGAAGAAGCCAAAGCTTCCAGTAAGGATGTACATGCTCAGGGCTATGCTAGTCGCTTGAAAACAATGCTGGGAAGCAGACATCTCACCAACCATGAGCCCTGCCTAAAAATGCAGATTATTAATACATTTAGACTTTCTGTATACGCCAATTATATTGAAAGCTGAAGAAATAGAAGTTATGGCTAGTGGTGATTATGTAAGCCTCACGTGATCAACAGCCCAGAAAGAACCATGCAAACAAACTCGTCAGGAATGCAAATTCTTGCCAATCCCAGGTCTACTTAGTGAGAAGTATCAGGTAATAAGAGTCCTAGGTGATTGCTCTACACATCATAGCTTTAAAGTTCTGGCAAAAAAAAAAAAAATATATAGTTTTGGTGTTCCTGCAGATGAGTATGTACATGGATCAACTTAAGGCAACTTATGCACTTGTATGAAGCTAAGTATTCATCTGTTACCCGTTTTCAAGAAAGCATCAGAAATCAATATTGACATTACTGGAGACAGATGATCAAGAAGCATGCCAGGCTGAGGATTTCTGTTTTGTCCCTTGCCATTCATCCAGCATCTTCATTACAGTATCTAGTACTGGCCACGAGTCACTGGGACCTGCAAAGTGTCCTCCAGTTCTGTCCCATGTATCAAAGAATCCATTCTGTGTCAAAGAATCCATTCTGTGTCACAAGAGAAGTAAATCATCAGCCATGGAAAAAGAAGGGAATAGCATCCCTGTGCCAAAGAGGCCATTCTCTGCTGTAGAGAAGTCACCATAATGTGGAAAAGGAAGGGAACAGCATCCCTGGGAATCCAGAAGAGCCAGGCTATGGGCAGCCAAGGTGCAACCGTTGTTCCAGAACCACCTCTTTTTACACGGACTATGCCCCTGCTTCCAAGCTTCTGAAGCAGAACACAAGTGGTGCACACAGGACTGATCCTCAAAGAACCCATAGGCTACCATTTCTAAAGAGAAGTTGACACTCAGAAGTGGGTTCATGGGGGCTGGGGAGATGACTTAGTGGAATAAGCACTTCCCTGGCAAGCACAAGGACCTGAGTTCAATCCCCAGTTCTGAAAAAAAAAAAAAAAAAGTGGGTTTAGTGTCTAGCAACACGAAGCAACTAAGCTGCATGCCGCGTATCTGCCCAGCTCCACAGGGCTTCCGCTGCATTTCACAGCTTCCCCATCAATAGGAACTACTGTAACTCACTTTGGCACAGCACTTTACAATCTCCAGTGCGTGGTCTACATGGATTACTCCTACTAACTTCTTTTTTCTTAAAATTTTATATTATTATTTTATTTTTTTCATAAGTTTATTGAGAAACAAATAGCAATGATAGAATTTCAAACCAAATTGGTAGGACAGTTTCAATAATTAACACATTGCATACATTCTTCCTAGTGGTTAATTGCTGTACAAGATGCAGACATGATATTCTATTTGCAAACACCATTAAAACAAATCCCTCTATTCATTAAGAGAATGTAACTATATATCTATCCTAACCACTTTGAATACACAGATACAAAATGGACATTCATCTGTATTCCCTTTTTTTTTTGGTTAAGTTCTGTTATTTGAATATTATAGGTGTGTAAACTTAGCAAAATATTCTAAAAGAGTCCAGTAGTCCATAATAGTATTGGGTCTTCCGCTTGACTGGCAGTGTCAGAAATTGTTGACCTGAGTCCCCTACAGCTCAACATAACAGCATGGCTTTACTTCTTATATTTTGTTTTTATACTTTTCTGCTGGATGGTTAAGACCAAGGTAAAGCAGGACCTATGCAACAAGAGTTGTAGCTTTTGGGTCTGATAAGGTCAGTGAAATCCCCTCAGGATTTATCCTGAGATCCTGTACCTCAGATTGTAGAACCTTTGTCAGTGTCAGCCATGTGGATGAGCCACGGCCATTGCCTGGCCAATGTGCTCTCTGTGAAAGCCTGAAAGGTTTTCTCTCCATGTGACTCTCCTTGGGCACACTCTACATCATCGATCACTTTCCTCTTTGGCCCCATAATCTCCTTGATCAAAAAATTTGGGACACTACCAAGTTACATGATGTAACAGTACAAGTTCTCATATGTCCTGAGTCTTAATTGACCTTGGAAGGCTAGGGCCAAAAAGTTGGCTTTCCTTGCAGCCCTCCTTTTTCTCTAAAGTTGGTCTGCAAACTTAGGTTGTTAACCATCTAGAAGACAAGCTTATTGTTATTACCACACAACTTAGATTGTTAAGCTTAACCTCACTATATCTCTGAATATCAAACATCTTGGGCATAACATGGAAAAGGTATTTTTCATCAAGTACTCATATGTTGAACTTTAAGTCCCTACAGAACATGATAAAAAAATTTTAACTAGAATATATTTTAAAAATAGGCATAAAGAATTACATACTTCTTATGTTTAACTTCTTTATTCTTTTCCTTCATTTTTCTTTTATTGGCACCAGGAATCAAACTTAGGACCTTGTGCTTGTAGGCAGGCACTGTGCCACTGAGCTATCTCCCCAGCCTTTATTTTTTCTAACTTTCCAGATTTTTTTTCTGAATCCATAATATATTAACTGCTACCTTAAAAAATATGTACATGGTAATCCCAATTTTATATAATAAATTCATGGGTACATATAAAAGGTCTTAAACGATGGGCATCAAAATGATTAGCAGCAGGTGTCTCTGAGCTTATAGTTCATCTTTATTTTTTCTTTGTAGTTTGCTGGTTCTCTGATTTTCTAAGGTGCACCTCCATTCATTTTATAATCAGAAAACCATCAAGTTCAAGCCACTGAGTGACATCATAGCTTGAGGCTGTGCCCATGTCTTAATTCTCTTAGAAGCCTGGGCATTGAAACGAGCATCTGCTAGGATGTGGACATCTCTGGGCCCCACTCTCAACTTCCCCATTCAAACACCCTGCTGATACTGAACCAGTCATGGCCTCTGCTCTAGACTGCAGCAATCCACTGGAAAGGGCCACTTGTCAGGCCTGAACAGGCTCTGTGGTTTTCCTGCTCCGAGCCAAACACAACTTGCAACACACAGAGGCGACACCAGGGTGCAGCATTGCCTGCGAGATCGTGGCCAAAGCCAGGCACTTCCCAGATCTGCCGGTAGGTGGCTTGGGCGATGGACTGCCACCAGAAAAGAATCTGGTTCTCCCAGGAAAAGTCAAGAAAGAAGGCTAGCAGAAAGACTTGATCTCTCCGGCTACAGCAAGTTGGAAAGACACCCTGCCTTAACATGTAAAAGGAGTGGAACCCTACATTCTGTATACATTTCTAGAGTCATGCTGTTCAGGCTACCTTGGTTAGGATGGGGCGGGGGCAGCAGAAAACTAGCCAGGACTAGACCTCACCTTTGGCCTATCATCTGCACAAATGGATGACATCAGATGTTACAGAAGTACAGGAAATGGGTCCTGAACCCTGCTGAGAAGGGAGTTGGGATGGGGAGGACTGTAGGATACTGCACCTTGGCTGGCACCAAAGGGAGGAGTAAGTCTTCCTCTGAGAGAAGAAAACTGGGGCTTCAGGGTGAGAGGAATGGTGAATTCGAACCCAGAGACCAGAGAAAGGGCGCCTCAGTGCAGAACCCACAAGTACGCCACCAGGTCGGCCAGTCCTGAGGCCCTCAGTACCTGCAGGAGCACCATGGGGCTTACTCTCAAACCTGGGCTCTGTCTGGCACGTTTTGTGCACAGGAAGTGCAGAAGCCAAGTCCCAGCTCTGTCACTTCATGCTTCACAGTTCTGGGACGAGCTGCTTTTCCTCTCTGGGGCTCAGTGTTGTCATCTATTGAACAGAAACAACAAAATCTAATTTGCAATTTTCTAAAGATTAAAAGCAATAAATAAATGTTAATCAATGTTCAGTTCCTGTGACTTTCCTTCTCTTGTTCCCTTATTTTTCTGAGGTGACATCCAAATAGGAGAGACAAACAAGGAGAACAACTATAGTGGCAGGCTGGTAAAACTCAGGAGTCCAGGATTATGCCGGTGGGGTTTCCAGGGGCTAGGAATTCATTGCATTTTATTGCATCAAGAACAAGTTCTGAAAAAAAAAATAATAAAAGAAAAAGAAAAGAAATAAAAGGAGCCAGGGAGATGGCTCAGTGGAGTAAGC
>NW_004524624.1:6954217-6961190 GCF_000260255.1 Octodon degus | reverse complement strand
CCTGAGTTCAAACCCTGGTTACACAAAAGAAAGAAAGAAAGAAAGAAAGAAAGAAAGAAAGAAAGAAAGAAAGAAAGAAAGAAAGAAAGAAGAAGAAAAAAAAAAACAAGTTCTGCCATCTTATTCCCATCTAAGGTATAAACTCAATTCTGGTAATAGGTATCCTATTCTGAGAATTGAAACATGTTTTATTCCGATTACAAAAATAACTCTGGGGGGGAATGGTAATATGACAGAACCGTTAGAGAAGAAGACACCAATCCCACTGAAATGGAAAATGATCCAACTTCATGAATCAAGTTCCAAATAATTGTTATTTAGAATGGAAGGAAGAGATTCCAGGAATCTGCTTCCAGGATGGAACAGTATCAAGAGGATGTAAGCCCTTGGTCCTGCCTCTACCAGACAGCGGCAGGAAAGACTGGAACAAGTCCCAGTGAGCCCAGGGTGATGAAGTTCTGAAGATTAATGAACAGGAAGGGTACGTAATCCGTGGGGCCTCAGCTTTCCAGTGCTCCTTTGTGATGAAAAATCTAGGCAGTGGGGAACAAACCAAGGAATGGTAATTTGCTAGGCACAGCCTCACAATCTAAAGCAGAAGAGCATGGAAGAGAACTTCTCCCTGGGCTGAGCATTCATAGCAACTGCAAGTAGAGAGAAGGAAAGAGATGGTTCTGGAAAGAGTGTGGAAAGGAACAGCAAGAAGGAAATCATCATTAAATGTTGACCCAGCATTCAGAAGGCATCCCCACTGTGGGCTCCCACAAGGGATTTTACCTCTAACTACATGTCAGGATCCCCTGAGAAGCACCTGAACAAGTCCCTGCTTAGGCCCACCAAAATCAATTCTATCAGAGTCCCAGGGGATAGCCTGGGAGTCAGTGTGTTGAGTTCCCCAGGCCTGGTAGAAGTTGCAGCCAGGGCTGAGAATTTCTGATCGAGTGCTAGAAAAGTACTTTGAAATGTTGTGATGACTCTGGGAGTGCTGGGCTTATAGACAGCTAAGTTAGGTAGAAGTATCATAGGCAGTCAGATAGGACTAGGCCCTCAAGGGAGACAGTGCTGAAGATGAGAACATGTTGCTACTGTGGCTGGAGGTGCATCTGTTGAAAGCCAGGCCTCGAGATGGAGACAGAATGACCAAGCCTACATGCCTCCCCAAGGGATAAGCAATAACTTGAAGGTTATATGATCATTGGTACCATCTGGTCCAATAAAGCCCAGCTAGACATCGGTCACCCAGGTGGGTGACCAGGACCACCTAATCCATCCCTTCTTGAAGATCCTTGATCTTTCCATGTACACTTGCTGTGTGACCTGTCTCCCCATAAAATCAATATTACCTAAGTGGCTACACTTGCAATCTTATTGATTAGTCATAGTTTTGACCCACATTGTACCTATCTTGCCTTGTGATTTTGCTCTATAAAAATTCCTCTTGTGAAGTAGGGTCTACAGCAACCCATTTTTGGGTCTCTTCCTATCTCTCAGGAACTATCCCAATAATTTTTTCCCTTGTTAACCTCCACTGTTCCTTAGAATTCAATCTTTTATTTGGGGGCATGCAAACTCAGCATATCTGATATCTAGCATTTCACTGGCACACAATATGACTACCCAGCACTGGGCTAAAAGTAGTGATAAGTGTTATCTCCTTTATATCTACCGAGCCACCAGGGAGCCCCAATTTGCAGACATGGGTGGTAACATTCACCAAGCAGTGATATTGCCCTAGACAACTATTCATTCAATCTCACAACAGTCTTGTGAAATAACTCCTCTAATTAGCTCTACTTCACAGCTGAAATCATGGCACAGAACATTTAAGTAGCTCTCTCAAGACCAGCCAGCTAGTGCATGGCATGGGCAGAGGGAACCCAGGCGCCTGGCCCCCTGCCTTGCCTGCCAACACACTGTCTCATATCACCATTGCATCCTTTTCAGACCCTACTAACTACCTACCTTCTATTAGAAGCATGGACAGAGACAGTCTCTGTCCCCAAGTCAACACAATGAAGCCTCCATTCAGACTGGCCTGGGAGACAGACCTAAACTGTCATGGAAGACAAGCCACAAGATATCACTAAGACCCAACTCTTTTGCTACTGCAGAATGTGGCTCTGAACAGATTCCAGCATGAATGGAGTTCACAACTTGGAAGAGGAAGCGCTGCCAGGAGGCCAGCAACCCCGCTCTATTCTGGGCACACACACCTGTTCCCCACTCGCTCCCATGGCTCTGTCATCCTTGAGCTCCACCCCTCACTCAGCCTTCCCTCATGCTTCAACCTCTCTGACCTGAAAAGCTCTTGATTTTTACTACAGAATCATATGAGCTTATAATAATAAATTACGACAGCACAAAAATGTGTAAAATGTTTGCTTCTCTCTTCCCCTTCCTAATCCCAGCTGCCAACACCACCCATTTGCTGTGTGTCATCCAGATCCTCCATGTACTCAAGCAAACATATGCTCGTCTTTATTTTGGCTTTGATTTGCCTATAAAAATGAAATCCTGTTATGCATATTTTATTAAAGTCTTATTTTTACACAAAATATATCAAAATTTTAATATAACATACTTTTATAAATAGATAGTAGGTAGGTAGGTACAGAGGTCTAGATCTTTTTCATTCTTAAGAACTTAATAGAATTCCAAAATATTAATTCCTACCATTTATTTTTCTAATTTGATTGTCATTTAAGGTTTTTCCACATTTTGATGTTACAAACAAAAAAAACCGTATCATGTGCATAGCTTTATATTCTTGATGATATTTCTGTAAAAGTGTTATCATTCAGATTTTCTCGGTCATAGAACATGAACATTTAAAATTGACAATGGTAGTACGATGCCATGTAACTACACTTACACTTACTTGGATGTGCCTGCTATTGTGAGAAGATTATATTCATTGTTTATTTAACCTCAACATTAAGATAAATTCTATTAATATCATCTTTTCTGTGCAGTAAAATTGAGGCCTAGCGAGATTGGATCTCCTGCCCCAAGTCACTCTGAAAAGTGGTACCAATTTTCAATCTAGCAACAAGCCCATTTCCTCACTCTCCCGAGCATAGGATGGAATTTGCACTGCAAGAACCGAAAACCTCAAAGCATCGCTTTCTTGGTTTGCTTTCCCCACCCATGGGACTAAGCATCAGAGCCTCAATTGCCTCCACACCTAGTCAAACCAATGCCTCTCCCACTTGGGCCAGAGCTTCCTCTGGCTCCTGCCCCCGGCCTCCCGCCACAGGCCTCCCCTGGCCGGGCCACCTCCCACAATGCCTGAGTAGTCACAGCCTCTCTCAGAGGCCTCTGATGGTGTTCATCTCCTCCAGAACAAAACTCCTGGCTTCCTAGGCTGACAGCTGAGGCCTTTGCCGACCACATTCTTGCAGCCTACCCAAATCAGCCTCCTTTCTCTGCCCCCTTGTCCCTTTCCCTTCAGCTTTTACAACCATGCTGGTGCATTTTCACATCTCTAGGCCTGTCTTGTGCCACATCCTTCTATCCAGCAGGCCTTCTTATCTTTCATTTGACTTGAAAAGCCTCACTGCTCCTTCAAAGCCCCGTTGAAAGTGGCTCCTTCTGGAATCAGAATAAGACCAAGAGGAAGAACAACCAAAATAGTAATAGTTGCAGTGAACTTGCCAAGCAATACTTATTTCTGTTTTATACATTTTTGTGCTTTCCAAATGGTTTGCAGAAAGCAGTGATTACTTTTTAATTAGAAAAAAGTGAAAGTATTTTAATCTCTTAGTAACTTTCAGTTGAAATGACTTAATTGGTGCTTCATGAATTAATGCTTTAGATAGACCCAGATAACTCTAAAAACTTTGTAAAAAATGTGGACTTCCCTTTTGTTTTATATTCATATCAAGATAAGAATCCTCTTCCCAAGATAACATTTCTAACATGTCTGGCACATCACCACTCCCCAATAAATGATGAATTAATTAATTAGTTAACAACAGCAAAACAGATACGTGTTGGCTGACTTCTAAAGCATAAGTTCGTTGTGTGTCCAAAACAGATTCTTCCCTTGTCCCTCCTCCAACAGATACACACACACACACACACACACACACACACACACACACACAGAGAATCTAAGGATGTCTAGGATTAGGATGTATGCCAGGGTACTGTGGCAGGAAACTGGTCCCTACCACCAAGATGGTTGTAGTCAGCTTGGGCTGGGTCCCTTAGGCGTGATGCTTATGCAAGTCCCTAATGTGATAACTTCAGGATTCCTCTAATCTTCAGTCACCAGAGAGCAGGTGCTGCACATGGGTCTGGCAATGGTCCTGTCTCACCCAGAAAGCACCCCAGTTTGAAAACAGAGAAATAGAGGGTAGGAACCAGCTCTGTTCTGCCACATGATATGTAATTCTCATCCTGATCACTTGAAGATTTTGAAAAAGTAGGCTTGAAAATTATGCAACACTTTAGAGACATCTTTGGGCCCTGGTTGACTTCAATGGCATTGTTTCAGAGACCTCTTTTCTCCTTGGATGGTGCTTGTGTGAGTACATGTGTGTCAGTTATCTATTGCTACATAACAAATCACTCTGATCATAGTGCCTTCAAACAACAAGCAGTTAATATTAACTTTTTATTAATTTTATTCAGAAATAAATAACAATAAGACAATTTCAAAACAGGTTAGTAGGACAGTTACAATAATTAATGCACTGCATATTGTTGTCTTCATAGTAGTTATTCATAGTATAAGATGCAGACATGCTATCCTGCCCAAACACTATTAGTACAAATCTTTCTTCTCATTGAATTAAGAGAAAGTAGCTGTATATCTATCCTAACTATTTTGTATATACAGATACAGAATGGTCCTTCATTTATATCCCCTTTTTTGTTTAGTTTTGTCAGAGATGAGTATCCCATTGCCATTTAAATTTTAAGTGCATAAATTCAGCAAAATAATCCAATATAGTCCAGTAGTCCGTAATTGTAGTGGGTTTTCCATAGGACTGGCAATGTCAGAAATTGTTGACTTGAGCCTTTCATAGCTCAGCATATTAATATGCATATTAATATGGCTTTAATTTTTATACCTTGTTTTTATAATTTTCTGCTGGATGTTTAAGACCAAGATAAAACAAGACCTACATAACAAGAAATGTAGCTTTTGTATCTGACAAGGTCAGTCAAATCCCCTCAGGATTTACCCTGAAACCCTGTATTGCAGTTTGTAGATCCTTTGTCAATGTCAGCCATGTGGATGAGTCACAGCCATTAATTGACCAGTCTGTTCTCTGTGAAAGCCTGAGAAAACTTTTAATCCTACAGGTCAGCTAGGTCGATCCACTGCTGTCTTCCCTGGACTCCCTCAGCAGTTACATGTGCTTGTAAAAAGATCCCAAAGGCCCTCAGACTCATGCCTGGGAGTTAGCGCAGACTCTAGGTGGAGCCTCTTGGTGTTCCCTCCATGTAGCTTCTCATCTTCCAAGAGGCTAGCTTAGATTCCCGTGCAGTGGCCTCAGGAAAGCATCCCAAGTTTTTATCAAGCTACTGCTTATGTTGTGTTTGCAGATGTTTATTAGTCCAAGAAACTGACCTGGCTAAACTCAGAGTGAAGGATGGCAGACCCCAAGAGCTGGCCTGTTAACGGGAGCAGGGATAAAGAAGTTTCAGGCTCAGTTTAGGGATTGCGCCTCTTTATGCTTCTCCCCAAAGCCTCCAGCAGAGGCCCCAATAAGCTCTTCTATTGCTCAGAACTCCAACATCATCCCTACTTCATGACCTGGACTCTTGACTTTTTTTTTATTCTATTGAGAAACAAATATCAATGAGACACTTTCCAAGCTGATTAATAGGACATTTTCAATAATTAATACATTGCAAATTGTTATCTTCTCAGTGTTCATCCACAGCACAAGAAGCAGCCAGGACATCTCGTCCAAAACTACCACTACAAATCCTTCCACTCACTGAACCAAGCGAAAACAGCCGTACATCTATCCTAACTATTCTGTATATACAAATACAAAATGGTCCTTCCTCTGTATCCCCCGTCTCCAGTTCAGTCCTGTCAGAGATGGGTATTCTACTGGCATCTAAATATTACAGGTGCTTGAACTCAGCAAAACAATCCAACACAGTCCAGTAGTACACAATAGTTGTCTGCAGAAGTTGTTAACTAGAGCCTTTTACAGCTCAGCATATTAATATGGCTTTACTTTATATACCTCATTTTTATACTTTTCTGCTGGGTGGTTAAGACCAAGATAAAGCAAGACCTATATAACAAGAAATATAATTTTTGTATCTGATAAGGTCAGTCAAATCCCCTCAGGATTTATCCCGAAACCCTGTACCACACTTTGTAAATCCTTTGTCAGTGTCAGCCATGAGGATGAGTCACAGCCATTGCTTGACCAATTTGCTCTCTGTGGAAGCCTGAGAGAACGTTTTCTCTCCATGTGACTCTCCTTGGGCACACTATACATCATCGATCACATTCCTCTGTGGCTCCATAATCACCTTGATCAGAAAATTTGGGGCATAACTGAGTAACATGATGTTACAGTATGGGTTCTCCTAGGTCCTCAGTCTTCACTGACCTTGAAAGACTAGGGACAAAATGTTGATGGACCTTGCAACCGTTCCTTTTCTCCAATTTTTGATCTGCAAACTTAGGTTGTTAAGCCTCCAGAAGAGAAGCTTATTATTACCCTGCAACATATGCAGTTCGGTTTACCCTAACCATCTGTCTAAATATCGAATATCTTAGGCATGACATAGAAGAGGTATCTTCCATCAAGTATTGATGTGTTGAAATTTAAGTCCTTACAGAATATGAAGAAAAAAATTTTAAAAATAGGAATAAACATATTTTACACAGAAATTTAGAAATCTAACCATATACAGCATTGTAGCAGGACAGCTGGACTCTTGACTCTAGATCTTAATGGCTTGCATATTCTCAGGCTTGCTGTCCTCCATCCCC
>NW_004524624.1:6941810-6954117 GCF_000260255.1 Octodon degus | reverse complement strand
TTCCCCCACCCCCCAGGCTGATCCACAGTGAAGCAGACCTATCAAAACAGAGTCAGGCAAAGCAAAGCTGGCTTCTGACCCAGGTGCTTGTGATGGAGAAGTGAGTAAATCAGCAGGAAGCCAGGACCTGAAGCCACGTGAAAGCCTCACAAAACTCCTCAGTCATTCCATGCCCTAGATGTAAGAATTTAGTCAAGATACAAAGCCATATGGGAGTACTGCATAGGAAGAAGTCATTGTAAAGTAGGTATAGAGAGTTACACCTTTAAGTAAGAGGCCGGCCAGTGCCACCAAGGCTCTGCCCCCTGAGTCTGGATATCTTTTTGTGCAGCCTGAGTTACTCCAGGGGTTCAGGGAATTAGAGTAATTGTGATGCTTATCATCATTTTACTTAGAAGTGACTTTGAAATTGCAAAATGTTTTTCTGTCCTTTTTTAGATAAATAGTGCTCCCTTGGCGGGCTTTAATCATATTAGAAACTTACAAAAGAAATTTATGAAAGATACGTTCTTAATTTAATCCATGTCCCAGTCCAAGGCAGATTTTTTTTAAATTTCCTTTCTTAATATCATTGGGCCATAGACTGTGGCAGAATGCTAAATCCCTTGTTCTAAAAATAGAAGCCCTGGGTCTTGGCATCTGAGATCTAGTATATGATTATGAAGTGGTATACAATGAGGCCTTTGCTTTTTCTTACCTGCAATGAACAAAGCTTGCTATTTTGGACTTCCCCTTTGTCCTACAGGCCCACTGATGTCCAACTACTCTCCTAACAGCTATGTGAACTTGGGCAAATCTCTTTCCTCTTCAAGCCAGTTTTCTCTTCTGCAGCGTGGGGATCATAATAGTAGCTGCCCCATCGGGTTTTTCTGAGGATCACACGTAATGCTGCTTATAAAATGCTCAGTTCAGTAAAACACCTAGCACAGAGCCAGTACTTTGGTACTGTCTCTTTTGGGGTTTCCCCAAAAAAAGTAGGCCTCAGATTCATTGTTCATTTATAAGCTCATTCCAGGAAGCATAGTGAGAAGAGTGAAAGGAGAAAAGTCAGTAAAAGTAATTGTAGCAAAAGAGTTCCTGCTGTGCCCTCTACAAAGTAGTGGGGAAAGAACACAGAAAGGGCCAAGGTTCTCCGAAGCTATCACAGACTTCTGGACCCACGGGCAAAGGTTGTCCCAGGATGCAGGGAGAGCCCCACAGTACATCCGGGTTCTCCTGCATAAGCAAAGAAGCCCTCAGCAGAGCAGAGAGACAAAAATGCTTATGGAGAGACATGCTCAGCTTACAAGCCAACTCAGGAGGGCCAAGGGAGAGTAAAGTAGACCCCACACACTTTCTACTCCAGCTACTATCATTAGGACTGTAAGAACAAGCACATGTGGCAAGGTGTATTATCTTGTGCTACCCACTTTTAAAGTATAATGGGCTGTGACAAACAACTCAATCCAATTTTCTCCTGCAATGTTTTAATTTCAGTTAACTCCTGAACAAACTCGATTATTTGAAGGAAAAAAAGGGAATCTACCAGTTACTAATGACTTATGTATGCCATGGACTGTGCTTGAACTAGGGTATTAATGGCCCCATGTCACAGTGAGCAAGATTCAGGCATGGAGAGGTTAAATGCCTTGCTCAAAACCACACAGACAATGGAAGCAGAAACAGAATTCAAATGCACAAAATAAGATACTGGAGGCCATCGTCTTGACCTCTGTTAGGTTCCACTGAAGATACATTGTTGGACGAAGGGGTCAGGAGGCTTATGGGGTGAGCTGGACAGAGACAGGCACTGAAAGTCAGGGGCCAAGGAGGCTGAGAGAGGAATTTGTTAAACACTTCTCCAGGGTTTCCTCCAAGGAGGTTTTCCCTTCTGTTCCTGGGAAGGCTAAGCTAATAATTTGCTCATCTTGAATGAGAACTGTGGTGAATTCAGGTTGAACTGACACAGTGCTATGGAGTTAATCAAGAGCTTCCATGCTAATTATTTACTTTGTCCTCCCCACAACCTTGAGAGGGAGCTGTTTTGCTGTGTTCTGAATCATGTGATGGAGGAACAAAATTGCATCCAGAAGGGCTGCACTACTGGCAAAGCTAAATCTAAATCCCACGTGTCTGATTCCAAAACCCAGATTCCCTGCTTGACCTTCCAGATTGTTCTCAGACTGCTCCTCATTCATTTGTTCACTCATTCATTTCTTTATTCTCTTTATTTTTTGAATACATTGTGCTGATTCCTGGGTTTGGTTCTGCTAATGACATAAAAGCCAGGCTTCACAGCCACAGCAAGATGGATACTGTTCCATCTCATTTATATAAGGAATCTTATAAAGTCAAGCTCCTAGAAGTGAAGTACAGTGGTGGTTTCCAGAGGCTGAGGGTCAGGGGAAGAGGAGATGTTGGTCAAAGGGCACAAACTTTCAATTATAGAATGAACAATTGCTAGAGAACAAGTGGTAATGTATGTGTTAATTACTTTGATTGCAGTAACCCTTAAGATGACAGGCACTAAAAGTCAGGGGCCAAGAAGACTTAGAGAGGAGTTTACTAAACACTTCTCTAGTAGTAGAGGTCAAACTCAGGGTCTTGAGCATGCAATTAAAAAAAAAAATTTTTTTTTTTTTAAGTAGGCCTGAGGTCCTGTCCCAGAGCCAAGGGAAGCTACACATGCTATATAATATGGCTGCAACATTTTTGAAATCACTTCTGTTCTTAAATCCTGGTTTTGGTAGTGTTTCAGACAGCCAAATTAATTAATTTTTTTTCCCCCCGGAGCCAAGGATTGAACTCAGGCCCTTGTGCTTGCCAGGCAAGGACTTAGTCTACTGACCCATCTCCCCGGCCCCCAGGCATCCAAATTAGATAGAAATATTACAGGCAGTCAGACAGGGTCAGGCCCTTGAAGGAGATAACACAGAAGACAAGATACCTTGCAACTGTGGGAGGGATGGATGCTCCTGCTGTGAGCCAGACTTAAAGATCAAAGATCAAACAAATGCTAATCTCCCTAAAGACTAGCATCCCAGGTTGATCTTCACCCTGAGAAAGCCAGGAAGACTCATTATCTGATGGCTAGCAGACAAAGTCCTGTTTTACACTCATGCACACTTGCTATGTGACTCCCTTCCCCATTTGGTACTGTACTTAATCATTTTACCTGAGCAATGGTGCTTGTAATCCCATTGGTTGATCATAGTTCTGTCCCACTCCACATCCACCTAAGCAAGCTCCCATTTTCTCCACCTTAGCCCCCCATAGTTTTGCCCTATAAAAATAACCTGGAAGAGACAACTTCCTGGGCAACCCTTTCGGGTCCCCCTTTTGTCCCTCTCATACAAAACCTTTCTTTTCCAATAAATATTCTACTCTCAACCTCCGTTTGTTCGGTTTTAGAGAACATGAACTCATCCAGGTCAGGTCGGGAATTTCACTTCCCTGTATCAGTACCATATGGGGGACTCTACCGGCTCAAGCCTCACTCTCTTCATCTGCAAGATGCAATCATCAGAGAAAATACCTACTTCATACATCTGTTGGAGGATGGAACAGCATAATGCAGGGAGGGAGCTTGGCACCGTGCCTGGCACACAGGAAGCGCTCAGTGAAAATGTGAGCCATTATTTCCTTTATCAGGCAGGAAACACCACTCAATCTGAAGTTGAGCGATGGAGTCTGTATTAGGGAACCAGAGTATATTTTTTTTGTAATTACTATTTTGTTTTTGTTTTTCACTTTTGGGCAAGAACAATCATCGAAAAAGAATTTTTCCCCAGAGATTATGGACCATGCTGTAAAGAAAACAACTGAGGCTGCAGGGATGAGAGTGACTTGGCTTCCAAGGAAAGGCAACTTGAGCGATGTTGAACCTTTATTTCTGCATCTGTGCTCCATTTATCCTGAGAGAGTTTCCATTTAATCACACACGGAAGGCAGACTCAGAGGGTCTATATTTGCATAATAAAAGAAGTGATTGAATTCGAATGTGTGGAGTCCTTACCTTTCAGAATCCCTGATCTCTTTGTTCTCCTTTCTAATCATTTCTGGCAGTTTTTAAAAAGGCTAAAAAAAAAAAAAAAAGTGGCACAGGGAGATACCAATTCAGGAGGAAAAAGTCATGGTGATAAAAGGGGTTAATTTAAACTGGGCAGAAAGCCTGTCTTTTTCTTTTCCTGAGAAGGGTGAAAGCTGAAGGAAAAAGGAACTCAATTCCTGATTTCTTTCCTTTTTCTTGCTCGTGCAGGAGTTATTTCTTCAAAGTCAAATTTTAAAACATTCAGAATATACATCTATTCTCTAGAACAAAACAAGCTGTAAAGCTATTCAACAAATGCAAGCAAAGTACCAAAATACTTAATAAATGTACCTATGTTTCAAGTTATAATGAGTTGGAGATGCAGAAATGACCTGACTGAGGGCTTACCGTATATTTTATCATCTCAAAGTATATCAACTTGTTTGTATCATTTCCATTTTACAAAGGAAGGAGGAAAATAAAGGAGGGAGAGAAAAGAGAGCGAAATAACTTTGAAGATATGATAATGAGAAAAATATAAGCAGATGGATTCTGAGAAACACTAAGCTAGAGCTGAGTATCATAAATAGACAGAGAAATGTAAATGCCTACAGACCTGGGGGATTGGTTGGGGGACATGAATATCAGTAAGAAAATAAAACTACCCTGGTGGGGACCATGCCACCTTGGACAGTACTGGGCAAAGATACATACGGTAGAGAGAGTAGTGGTTTTTATTTCTTCCTTTCTTTTTCTTTAATTTTTAAAAATAGTTCTGAGCCTTCATCTTGAGCTACATCCCCAGCTCTTCTTTTATTTTTTATTTTGAGACAAGACCTAGACCTTCTGGCCTCCCCCTCCCAGAGCGCTGGGATTACAGATGTGTGTACCATGGCCAGCTGGCAGTGTAGTTTCTAAATTTCCCTAACTCTTCTTACTGTCACATACAGAATAACTAGGATAACAACAACAACAACAAAAGGCCACAGATGGTGGATATAACAAAAGCAAGGGACCAAGTATCCCAGGCTGGTGTGACGGTGCCTGAGTCACAGCTCTGTGGTCTCTTGTGAGAATGCCAGGGAAGAGACAAAGCCACCGACAGGTATAAGGTACAAGAAGACCAAGGCAGGACATGAGTGTATAAGCATGAGAAACACTTAACACGGTCTGCACCCTACCACAGGTTACCACCGCAGCTGAAGCCATGGCCACCTAACTGATTACCCTCATTGTTCCCTCTTTAGCATTATACAACACCCAGAGGGCACCTTGGGAAATATAAATTACATTGGCCCTTCCTGACATAAGTTCACTCCAGCCCCTTCTCTGTCACATTTGGAATCCCAATCAATCTTTTATGGCCTACAGGGACCTTCGCAACGTCTGCCCCCTGCCTTGACCTCCCTACACATCCACTTCTCCATCACAACAGTGCCCCAGAAGTGCTGGGCTTCTCACTGGTCCTCAAGTTGCCCAATATCTTCCTTTTTTTGGAGATTTTTGTTTACAGTTGTCTCTGTCAAGGTTACTGCTCCCACCTATCCCGTGGGTGGCTCCTCCTCATTCAGATCTTAGCTGCAATAGCACCTCTTTGCAGAGGACAGTCCTTACCAGGCTGACACTGACTTCTTTCCTTCTTTTCTGACTCTTCATTCTATCTGCCCAGCCCCTGACATGTTTTCAACCTGTACTCGTCTTGCTCATGTTTCTTGCTACTTACCTCTCTCCACTTCTAGAATGGAGGCTCCTGAGAGCAAGGAGTTAGCTTAGCACTTGGCAAGGATCACTCAGTTTGTAAGGAATGAAAACCATGTCACTGTGCATCTGCCACTTACCAGAGATATGTCCTTACTATTGAGTTGCCTCACCTTTGGGATCCTGTTTCCTAATCTGCAGAATGGAACTTAATGAGCCTATTCATTAGAATTTGATGGCATGATACGTAGAAAGACCAAATGGGAGCTTCTTTCAATGTGGGATGAAATCTCCAGTAGAAGAACACTTTTGCAGTTTGATGGGATATTTGCATATTGAGTTTCCCCTAGGCAATCTGGAGTTCAAGTCCCATGATCAAAAGTGGCCAGACCATCACATGCCCAGGACAGAGATATCTAAGGCAAAAAGCACAACTCATTGCTTTCTGTCTCACAGCAGAGCCACATCAAAAATAGATCCTCTAAGGAAGTCATGAGGACCAGTGTGTGGCTTCCTGGAAGCTTGTCAAACACCTTGCTGGGAGCTTTATTGCTTGGAACAGCAGGCTAGATGGCAGGACTCAAACTTCTGGGACAAAAAGCAAAAAGAGGGCTTTCAAGAAGGATCCGTCTCCACGGCCCTGCTGTGAGGAAGTGGTATACTGTTTGCAGTGAGTCCAGGGAACCTGCATCTAGCCAAGGCCTGATATCCCTGGGCAGGAGGCTAGGCTTGCCTAGCACTGGGTGCTGGAGGAAGCCAGATGTGTGCTTGTTTCTGAGCCTGCCCAGCCTGCCCCATAAAGGTACAGGTAAAGGGAAAGGTGGGCATTTTTTACCTTTTGACCTTGGCTGAGTCACATAAACCCATTTTCCTTCTCTAAGATCTAACTTCACACTGCAAGAGAATACAGTTGGGTCATGTGTTCGGTCTGTAATATGTTGAGAAGGAAGTGAACTTATGACCACAGGCAAACTCTGGAACCAGAGTCGCCAGGTCCTGTAGGCCTTGACCGCACCAGTGTGCCGCCTCTCGGCACTCCTCATCTCAACACAAACCTTCACCGTGGAACCATCTAAGGACAAAAGGTTGTACATAATAAGTCAAGCAGTGAACATCTTAGAGGAAATTATAAAAAATATTTTTGGACATCAAGATTGGAAAATATTTTGAATAAGGCCCAAAAAGCACAAACAACAGGGAAAAGAGTTGATCTGATTAACATTGAAAACTTTTGACTAAAAATGACCAGTAACAAAAGGAAATGATTAGTCAAAGTCAGGGAGAAGACATTTTTCTCATAAATAAGACATTGAGGAAAAAACTATTATATTCGTGTATGTCAAGTACAAAAAGGCTATCAATCTAAATTATAAATGGAGAGCGAGTCTATACATAATGACCTTATTCAGAAATGCATATTGCAGTGGGAATACAAGTGATCATATCCAAAGAGGTGAAAGAAGAAAAAGGATTTCAAAGGTTAAAGTGAACCAGTTTACATAAATTGTATTGATGTTTTTTTCCTTAGTTGCATAGATCAATTGCACGGTAGTATCGGTCCCAGTTTAGACAGGCAGTTGCTGTGCAGATGCCCTCAAGAGGTGTGTTTTCATGTATGGGTCATAGCTGACTTTTCACAGCATTGTGGCTTGGGCAGAGTTTCTTGAGATCATTCCTATTATCAGTCATATGTGCATGAGATCTCCTCCTTCATTTGCACTGATTTATTAACAGTACTTCTGTCAGGATTTGACTGAAATGACTTCATTTTGATCTTGACAACTTTCACAGAACAAATGGTTAACTGGATAATAAAGAGTAAAAACAAGAAACTCAAAGAAGAAGAGACATCAAGAACCTAAAGAGAACTGAGAAAATGCTCAGCATCATTTGTTATCAAGGAGGTGCAGACTACAGTAAGATACTATTTTGCATCAAATGGATCAACAAAGCTTTAGAAATCTGACCACTCAAGCGTTAAGAAGACAGAAAGCAACAGGACTCTTCTATACAGCTAGGTAATAGAAATTCATTCAAACACTTTGGGCCTATGAACTTCATTCTTAGGTATGTGCAGACATTATCTTACAGAAAATTCTTAGGTAACTATACAAGAGAATATTAGGATTGTTTTGGGCAACCCCAAGCTATAAAGTTCCCAAATGCTAACTAACCATAGAATCAGGAGTTAGCAAACTTTTCTGCCAAAGTTTGAATGGTAAAATAGTTGTCACTTGGTATCCATAGGATTGATTAGTTCAAGACTTCCTGAAAATACTGAAAGCAGTGGTTATTAAAAGTCCTTATATAAAATAGTGCTGTATTTGCATAATAACCTATGTACATTCTCCTGTATTGTGCAAATATCTTTGGGCTACTTATACAACATAATGTAGATGCTACATAAGTAGTCGTTCTAGAATATCATCTATGGAATAGAGGAAGAAGGAAAAAGATCTGCACGTGTTTACTAAAATGCAACTGTTTTCTTGAATATCTTCAATTATTAGTTGATTGCTTCTGAGATTGCAGCACCCACAGACAGGGTGGGCCTAGTGTACTTGGGTTTTATGGTCCCACAGGCTACTTCAGCGCAGCTCTGCCAGTGCAGAGTAAAACCAGCCATATAGAACAGAAAAAGAACAGCAATGTTTGAGTTTTAATAAAACTTTATTTACAAAACGAATAAGCACTGGGCTGGATTTGGCCCACAGAACAGTTTTCAGACTCCTGGGAGGATGATTATATGCATTGTACTGTATTCATACATACAATAACATACAGCAATGAAAATGCTTCACAACACCATGGAAAAGAGTCAACTTATATTTAAGCTAAAGAAGTCCAGATACAAGGGACTCATACTTTTGATTCAATTAATGGAAATCTCAAAGCCATTTTGTATTTCTTCTTTATATTTCTAGATCACGGCTGTGTGGATGTTCATTTTGGAGTAATTCACTGGGCTGTGCATTTGAATTATCTGTGCTTTTCCTATTGTGTACTAATTTTCACCAAAACAAAACTTTTAAAAGATGGGAGAACTTTAAGTGTTTATCCGCACCTCCCATATATTTTCTTCACTGTGTGAGAGGTGTTTCCAGAGCTGCTCAGGGAAAGGCATCTGCTTCAGGCTCCTTGCAGAGCGTGGCTGGACCAGAAAGTGTAGGAAGGAAAAGAGCAGTTATGCCCAAAGGAAATGGCCCCGGGCGACTTCGCAGTGCAGAGCCAGGAGAAACAGCTTCGGGCTCAGAACCACGTCTTATTTAAGAGGGAAGCACAGGATTAAAGCTGAAGTTTAGAGTCTGAGCCAGAATTGGACACATAAATGGCATCTCCACCTCCAATCTGTTCCTATTTAAGCCTCTTTGGATTCTTCTAACCCCGATCTGGAGGTGGCACATTGTTACAGTGTAGTCTCCCTAGTTACGAGGACTCTTCCTAGTCTAGGGAGTGACTCATGGCAAATGCTGAACACGTGTGCATGTGTGTGTACTTGAAAGTACATTTGGGACAGAAAAATAAACCACCCTGGGGGACCCCTCCACCTTTTCCAAGGGCCCATCCTTGAGCCCTGCTGGTCAGAAGAAATCACTTCTTACTTTGTTACAAACCTTTCTGTATCGGGCAGCACTCCGCCTCCTCCCTTTCCCGAGCCAGTGGCTTCTCAGCCCCGCCCCCTGCCCTCTTATCTCCCTCCTCGTAACTCACTCCTTCACTTCCTGTACCAGCAACTACACAATCCCTCCTTACCTGACTCCCTTACACTCTGAGGCTGACCAGATGTTCAAAGCTGTAAACCTGTTACTTCCAAGGTCTTGCCTTTGTTAAACTCACCCTTTCCCACCACAAATTCCAGAAAACACCTTCCCCAACCCAGAATTGGAGCTCAGACTTCAGAGTATTAAACTCCTCCGAGCCTGCTGACAAATCTCTCCACTTCTCCTGAGTGCCTCTGTATGAGCTCCTGCGACACGGGTGGTGAATCTGCCTTTGCTGTGATATCTGGTAAAATCTGAAATTGCTGCAATGCATTTACGTAGGTATATACTGAGCTCTGGAAACAGATGTTCGCAGATCACATGATGCTAAACTCATTTTGGAAATCTCACTGGCAGCCAAGAACCTAACATGTTCCAACCTTAGTCCTAATAAGATGTTATCAGAGATACAAAGTTTCTGCAGAAAATTTGTCATTGCTGGGTTACCAGCCCCTAGTGAGAAATTGGAAACTACCTTATGTCCAAAAATAGAAAATAATTTAGTAATCCAATTCCAGGCACATGATGAAATATCTTACGGTCATTAAAATTCTATTTAGGAAGAGCCAGTAATCACCAAAAGGGGAACAAGATACAAAATTGAAATTACAGGACGATTACAACAGCAGTAACCCCATGCACAGAAAAATACAGTAAAAGGAAACTCGACAAGATGGTTAAGGAGCTCTATTCAGAGGACAAGAATGAAACGTGGGTGCTTTCTTTTAACCTTTTTTCTAGAGAATTTTCACAAATTTTTGAAACAATGCGATTTTTTAAAAACAAAGTAAGAAACTGAGCTTTTAAAAAGTATGTGCATTTTTACTATCTGTAAAGAAGAGAAAAGCTGTGAAGTAGAGTTTTCTGGTACAGGAGGTAAAAGGAAATCATAGGGAAACTGAGGCAAGATTGGCAAAGGAAAGGAGGCCGCTATACACTGACTACTTTCCATGGCTGCTATCTCTCCACAATGAGTAGATCATGAGCAGACTGTTAGGATCAGCTCATGTGCTGCTCGCAAATTCTAGCCCAAGCTCTTCCGCACTGACCACCGGCCTCCAGATGCACGCTCTTACCACCACCTCATCATCCTCCCTTTTTTCAGTTCGAAGATGCTTTCTTCCTTCACATTTCTGAAGGCATTTCCCACTATTCACCCTCTGCAAAAGGGCTGACCCTCAAAGCATCATGCTTTCTGGTCTGTCTCCAAAGCATTCCTCCAGGCCAGCCAGATAGCTCAGAGGACTAAAGTACCTGCTTCAGCAGGCGCAGGGACCGTGGTTTGATCTCCAGCCTGCCATACTGGTCCTGACCACTGCTGGGACATACTGAGAAGGCCAGTGATTGAGACTGGGTGTGGTGGCACACACCTGTAATCCCAGCGTTTGGGAGGCTGAAAACAGGAGGATCACTAGAATCCGATCCGTGTAGTAAGACCCTGTAGATCCTGTACTAAATACATTTTTTTAAAAAAAGCATTCCTCCTTTGCTACTCCACTGCTTTGATTTGCACCCTCACTTTCCAGCCAACTAAGCCCTGCTACAAGAACCTGCTGTAAATACACACATGTCAGAGCAGAGAAGGTCTCTAGATAATGAATCCCCTTATAAGGGACCACCCATCCTTTTTTCTCTATAGAGCTGAATTCATCGCTGCTCCCATAAACACATTACCCAAGGCTGACCAGTTGAATTTCACATTCTCTTAGTCATCTTGACTGGGTCTGAGATGGGAACCTGACCCGAGCAGAACAATTGTGATGCCCTTTAAAGCTTTCTGTGAATTCACAGACTCTTCTCATCTAGAGAAAAATAGGAGGGAAAATGGAGGCGCTGCCGCTACTGCAGTCATCTTGTGACATAAGGCTCGGTAAGAAATCAACACCGGAGATGCAGAGAAGGAGAGAGAACAAAGCCGTACCCTTGGTCAAGTCATGCCAAACTGAGTAATTCCATATCTATGCTGGATTAGGTAAGGTGATCTCTGCTGAAAAATTTTTCACATGTTCCCAGGGTCTGGCAATCCATGACTGTGAAATTCTATAATTTGGTATACAAGGCCTCCCTGCTTTAGCTTCAACCACAATTTCAGCGTTCAGGTTTTTCACATAGCCCCGTAATCTAACATTCCAGTTGTCTGGTATCACTCATCCTTCAGCTAAAACCAGCAATTTCCTTAGAAGCTATTGTATGCGGTGTATCTTCTGCAACCAATAGCATTCTCCTGATACACCCATCAATAAGAATGAGCTAAGTCTTAGATGCCCACATACCCTGAGTCTGCATCACAGGAAGGCCTCACAGGCAGGATCAGGGCCTTCCAAGGTGTGCCACAGACATAGTACAAGGCATCTCAGGTAGGGCTTATTTCAGCTATTGTTCCTGTGGCCTGGGGTTCACAACCACCTGTGAGAATCACCAGGAAGTGATTGTTAAAACCCAGATTCACAGATCTAACCTACACATCAGACCAGTGAAATTAGTTCTCTGACAATCACTGCCCCTTTACCAGACTTCCTGGGTGTCGTAGCTTGGGGTTTTGCAAGGGGAACAATATAATACAGGACATACATCTTTTTTTTAATGTATTTAGTACAGGGTCTCACTACACAGATGGGACTCATAGTGATCCTTCCTGTTTTGCAGCCTCCCAAGCTCTGGGATTACAGATACATGCCACCACACCCAGTCTCATTAGCCATCTCAGCATGCTATGGGGGTGGGGCCAGCACAGAAGGCTGGGGATCAAACCCGCCGGGGCCCCTGTGTCTGCCTAAGCAGGCACTTTAATCTGCTGAGCTATCTAGCTGGCCCAGGACACACATTTTATAAGATTATT
>NW_004524624.1:6928197-6938180 GCF_000260255.1 Octodon degus | reverse complement strand
AGAGGGTCCGGCCCACGCTGCGCCTGGGCTGGGACTGGTCCCGCCGGCGCAGGGTAGCAGGAAACTCTCCGCACACTCACCGACCTGGGCTAGGACTCTATAAGATTATTTTACAACGAATCACCCAAAGAATCATATACAAAGCGTGAAAGAAATCTGTCTATACACTATAGACCAAAGACTCTAACTGAGGGCCTGGATCCCACAATAATGTTCTGTATGAGTCCAGCTGAAAAGTTAGAGCCCAAAACAATGACTTCCACAAGTCCAACTGGAGGTCTAGAGCCCATGACAATGTCTTGTGCAGGCTCGCTTCACAGATCTGTGCTGGGAAGGCCCAAAGGTCAATGGGGAAGCTAGAAAGTCTGTGCGAGTAGGATTAAGGATCTGTACTAGCAGGCTGAAGGATCTGAACTGGAGCCAGGAAGCAATGTTCAAAGTTAGAACCAGAGTTCCCCCTGAAAAGTACCATAGTCATCCTCAGTAACAGTGAAGACTCAAGCTCCGCTGATGAGGAGGAAAGCTGAGTTCCCATCAGGAAAGCCAACGTGACAAACTTCTCCAGGAGCCTGAGCTGGGCACCATCTTCCTCTGGAGTCAGGAAGCAATCAATGTTCAAGGGGAGGACAAGGGCTCCCCTGAACAGAACCATAGCCACTCTCAGAGATAATGAAGATCCTGAGCTTCTTCTTCAATGAGAACAGCCAATTTCATCAGGAAAAGCCAGCATGACAAGGTCACCCAGCAGAATAGCCCAGGAGAACCAGAAGCTTCCAACAGCTTCTCCAAACAGCTTCCATAACAGTCTCTCTAACAGCCTTTCTAGTTCTGCCTCTTATGCTGCTGGCAGAATCCTCAGGTGGGCCTCCCACACTCAGCACCACACTAGTTCAGTTTAGCTGAGTGTAACAAGTTGATCACCACTTGGCATCTACCACACTGGGTGATCCTGATGTGTTTTGGTCATGACACTGGCCATGTTAGCAGGACAGGTGAAGTACAAATTCAGGGCTCAATAAGCACCAACTTGGGGAGTGTGACCAGACAGGGTTCAAGAAGCTCCCTGAGGAAGACCTGGGGACTTCAAATTAGCCCACTGAGTAGGTTCTTGATCCTTGTAACAGAAAACAATCTCAGGACCCATAAGTGAGAGGCTCAGCAAGGTTGTATTAGGCAGAATTAAAGAAATATTGTTATGGTTTATATCTAAAACATCCTGCCTAAGACTCATGTACCTGAAAGATGGTTGGTCCCCAGAGACTTTATACATATCCATTTCTGAGTTTAGGAGAAGAATGTGCTTTTAGGAGCTCAGGTCTGGTGTAGGCGTCACTGGGACTGTGGCCTGGAGCATTGTATTTGTGCTCCTCGCTCTTCCCTTTCTCTCTCTCAGCTTCCTAGATACCCTGGGTTGAGTAGCATTTCTTTGAACTTTTGTCATGCTGCTTCTGCCTTGGACTACCAACCATGGACTAAATCCTCTGAAAATGTGAGCTGAAATAAACTTAAATGTGGGTATCAGATATTTTGTCCCAGCAACAAGAAAGTGACAAATACACAGAGAAAATAGGGTGCAGGTCCTGAAGAAAGAGGTACATTATGATCTGGAACTGGGAATGTTTATGTGTTTGGAGGGAAGTTACGGGAGTAATGGGGCATGGCCTGGATGAAGAGATGGCTGTGGTGTCATCAGCTTGCCTGGGAGGAATATAAAGAAAGCTCCTTCCCACCTAATACGCACGGCCTAGTGGCTTTGGATTATAAGTAACAGAAACCAACCTTGGTTACTGTGTAGATCATAAATCTCGATAAAAGAAAAATTCTGAGATGTCCTGAATTGAGTCACAGGGGCCAGAGGATGGAAGGGAGGACAAACAGAGGTGGTTAATCAGCTAACACCTGAGGCTTGGAAACACTGATGACCACTGAGCATTGTGAATGTATGTGAAGATCATAATTCAAATCCCATCATGGCCCCTGACATCCTTCCTATAACCTAACCAATCCAGAAGTCACAAGAACTTCTCCACATCACTACCTTCCTATGCCCAAGCTTTCCCTCATATCACCCCATCCCTCTTCTCTTTAGCTAATATAGGACTGATATGAACCAACCTGTCTTCCTTTTCCAAGTTCTTGTTATAAAAATTCCTCTAGGACCAATGGATAATTTTCCAACTGTCGTGTGGCTGTGCTGCTTGAAGTTGTATAAATGCATCCCAGGACCTGATCCATTTCTGGCTGGCCTTGACAACAGCTCCATAAATCCTTTTATTTCTGATATCTCATGATCTAAAGATTTAGTTAGACAACGCTGAAACAGACTCTTGACTGAGACTCTTTCCTCACGCTGCAGAGAAAAGAACCTGGGTGAGGTCTGATCCAACAGCAAAAAATCAAGGACAGTCATGGCTTCAATTTCCTTGTCCTCAATGTAATATCATGGCCTATAGAAATTCCTTAGGCAGTAAGAATTAAGGCACCCACACCCTGGCTGTGGGGCGGAGGGAGGGATGGGGTGCACTTCATTCCTACAAGACCACATGGGATAAGGGATGGGACAAGACGGTTCTTACAAAAAAAATGGGGGTGTAGCCATCAAAGAAAAACAGGGAAGTTGGGACACTAAGAGCAACAGACATCACTAAACCTGGTTTTCCAAGCGGAGTCCTGCAATAGCCAACTCCAACATCAAATTCTATCTGAAGACACACCCACAGCCCCTCTCCAACCTAAGTGTAGGCTTTTATCCACTGTACCTGACTGAGGTGAAAGAAGAGGGTATACTAGAGCTGGGTTCTGTGGAATGACAAAGGTGATATTTCACAGGGAGACAAATGTTGGATCTCTACAAATGAACTTAGCAGCTCATCTTCTGTGCTCTCATGTTGACTTGTAAACACTCATGATCATGTCTGCCCTACACTCTGGTTCCGGAGCATCGTGAGGCCAGAAATGCATTTCTACTCCTCAGTGCAACCCCAGAAGCTTCCGCAGGGTCTGGCACACAATTGGAACTCAGTGAAAATTTGGCTCATTGAACATGGTGCCATCCATCCTAAACAATCTGGATCACAACCCTGAAACTTTTTTAATGTGTCTTTCTGCATTCATTTTAAAGTCCAGGATGAATTGAGTGACAAATTACAGAGATTTTTTTTCCCCCAAAATGCCTTTCAAGTCACACAGCCAAATCAGTGCAGCAAATTATATGTAATCAACGAGGAAATCAATAAGTACTGCAAGTGCATTAAAGAGTTTAGCAGATTCATTATGTATTTAGCACATTCAGTCCAATTTGCAGGAAGTTCAGAGAAAAACAGGCTTGCATGTAAACAGTGCCTCTAATTGACTCCATAGCGGCCTTAGCTGAGGCTGCACAGCCTGCCAAGGTGAAGGCAGACTGGGAGACCTGTGTGCAGTCCCGTGCCCTTGGGGCCACATGACCCAGGTCAGTCCCATGCCACAGAAGTCTCACCTGTGAGGGCAATGGTAATAAGCTCAAAGACTCTTTGACTTAGAAATTCTGTAGGACATGAGGTGAAAGGAAGGAGGAGAAAAGAGAAGGGAGGGATCACTCTTAGAATTCTATCATTTCCCTCAGTTTTGCAGCTCCCTCATGTCCCTGGAAAGGGGTCATTCGCTAATTCATTCAACAAATATTCTCCGAGTATTTATACTGTTCAAGTCACATGCCAAGTTCCAGGGCAGGAGCAAAGTATGACCTAGACCTGCCTTTCATCGGCTCTCACCAGGTAGGAGCAGCAGACCTAGGACAGCACAGCCCACCCTAAATGGAGGTTTGAATTACCTCTGCCTGAGGGGACATTTGATCAGGGCCCTGAAGGGAGGATAAGGAGCAGGTACAGTAACATCATCAGATAAGTAGACTCAAAGACCAGAAGCAAAATTACGCATTTGAGGAACAATAAGAATGTGAAAGTCACCGGAGGGTTAACTACAGGGGCAGGACAGCACAGGCTACTTCGTCTTGCAGGCAGGTCTGAGGACCTCTGGTCCAGCACCTTCTCAGGGCAAATTCTGTCAGCAGTGCCCAGGGAGGAGAAGTGATTTGCTCAAGATCACCTAGGAAGCAGCAGAGGCTGAATGTGGCCTCCATCCCGCACCCCACTCAAATGCTTTGTGAATTCTACCACAGTTGTCTCAGTCACGTCTGGCCACAAATCTTTCCATGTCTGATTTCTGAGTTGGCTGAGAAGTGGCATCAATTTGGAAACCAACTTTGGGACTATAGTGCCCTATAGTCATTATACTGCCCTTTTATTGATTTGAAACAGATAACACCAATCAAAGACTAATTCACATTTACAAGGACCTAGCACACACACCTGCACTCATTTATGGCTCCAATGGCAAATGTGGTCACCAGCACTCTTTACCACTGGTTTCTTAACCTAGTTCTCCAGATAGCTAAAGTTAGAGAAGACTAGCCACTCAAGCGGAACCTGTGCCCCTTCTCTGATACATGGGCTGCAACCACAGGCCAAGCTATAAAGCCAAAGGGAAACAGAACTATCCAGCTCAAATTCTAAGACAAAGAGAACCCAAACCTATTACCAAGAGCAACAGCACATAATTTAGCATCATCACAGGTTTCTGATGGATAGTTACTAATTGTATTAGACAGCCGCACAGCTCTGCCCACAGCCAAAAGGAGTGAAGTAGGCCCATCTCAGGACCACCTACTCAGTTCCAGCCAATGACTACAAGTAGAACATGAGCCCTGCATTGTCACACATTCAGAGTTTTCAAGAAAAGCCAGAAATCTAGCTTGTCAAAATGTCATTTCATAATATTTAAATGTTTAATCATGCTTTTAAAATTCCACTTTTTTTGGCAATGCTAACTAAAGGCCAGCTGCTTCAAACCACAGGTTGAGTGTCTAATTTCACCATCATTAGTCTCATTGCCCAAACTTCTTGGCATTTGGGTATGGTCATGTGATTAAGTTACGGCCTATAGGAATACTATATGGAATTACCTGGAAGTGTTTTTTAAAAGGAGGAAGTATCCTTCGTGATGCCTGGAAAGCAGAAGTAGTGGCTTCAGCTTCAGCAACAATATGGCTTAGTGCTTCATGATGCTGTGAAGCGGGCCCTGAGGGTCTGACTTCTTTGTTTCCTTTGTATGAGAGAAAGAAATTTTGGCTTATTTTTTTACATGAAGCTGCTATTAGCCAGCTTTCCTTTGCTATAAAACACCAAAGACAATCAACTTAAAAAGAGAAAAATTTTATTTTGGCTTATAATTTTTGGATGTTTTAGTCCATAGTCAGTTGGCTCAGTTGGGCCTGAGGCAAAGCAGCACAGTCTATTGGAGAGCATGGGGTAGAATCAAATTGTTCACAATGTGATAGAAGACCAAAAGAAAGAAGAAAGAGGTGGGTCCATGATCCCCCTTGAGGGTACGCTGCCAATGACCTAACTTCCTCCATGAGGCCACAGCTCATAAAGATTTCACCACCTATCAGTTGTGATTTTGCTGGAGACCCAGCCATTAATATGTAGACCTTGGGGGACATCCCAGATCCCAACTATACACAGCCATATGGACTCTCCAACCCTCTTTCTAGTTTAATTGGGGCCTGGACAGTCTGCTCACCCTTGAATTCCATTTTTAAAAAA
The DNA here is from genome assembly GCF_000260255.1 of Octodon degus. Taxonomy (NCBI): domain Eukaryota; kingdom Metazoa; phylum Chordata; class Mammalia; order Rodentia; family Octodontidae; genus Octodon; species Octodon degus. The sequence goes on along the minus strand of NW_004524624.1, from coordinate 6,932,535 downwards.
AATCTTTGATTTTTTTCTAGCAAAATTGCCTTTAGCTGCAATAGTTTGGACAGGATTTTATCCTTTGCAAAGTAAGCATTTGCTAAGTTCCTTCTCTGTCCACCCCAGCCCCCTTCCTTACTCATTACAGACTATATTACCCATCATTTTCAGAGTGAGAAACTATTAAAGCATCATTTTAAAAGGTGAGGTCACAGCTGTCATAGAAATACAAAATGAACATGTGTCAAAGATAGTATTTAATTCATTTGTAATGAAGAGAGTGGCCAGAGAGTCAAAGGAGAATCCAAGAAGCAGGCAGTTGAATACTCAATCGAGTGTGCTGAAATGCATTTGTGAGTGCGTGCAGATCTGGCTCTCCACAAAGCAAAATCCACCAAATCTCCAGGGTAGTATTCATTTGCATCCCAACAGACAAGGATCATTCGCTGCACTGCCAGTTTTCTACAACTCACAGAGTTGCAAAATAGCTTAGTAAAAGACCATGGAAGGCACAGATCCCTACAGAATCAGATTAGCCTGCAGAGATTGCTAGACAGCTTCATTTCTACACCCAACAATTCATAGCCGATTGCTGAGCTCCCCGACTGCTGAGAGAGGTAGAGTTATACCCACTGTGTCTCATGTTCCCGAGGACATCCACCCTCAACTCTCACACACTATGCTTTGACTTTCCTCCAAAAATACCCAGAGAACTCCTTCCCACTGAACTGGGCTTTCACAGCCAGGCAAGAATTCACCAGGCTGAGAAGATTCTAGGCTAGCGGCACTGCTTGGTAGAATCACATAAAGAGCTCCTAAAAATATACATACTCAGGCACCACCCTGATTTTACTAAATTTGCTGCCTTTGCAGCACAAACCCAGCATTTTTACTGAACCTGTGTGCACTGTGCCAAGACTGTGGGTGGCACACTGGGGGCGAAAACCAAAGATCTCCGCCCACTCACCTACACAGCCTTGCCTCAGCTCTGCCTCCGGGGGCCATTGCCCTGGCTCCACACACCATTTTCCTGGTCCTGCCTGCACCTCTGGTCTCTGTTCTCAGCCACTAAAGACCTCTTTTCTTCCTCTCTGGCAGTTCTTGTGCCCCAGGACTCAGTCTTTGATCAGTTTGATTTCTATCAACGCAGTCTCCTTTGGAGCACAGCCAGATTCAAAGTTCTTAAGGTCACTGCCAATTTCTGACCACTCCCAATTTAACACGGGGCTCTTTTGTAATCTCCAGCCCCCAGCCACACTTCCTGGTCAGTGTCAAAAATAGTATTTAATTTATTTAACTCAGTATCTCTGAACCTAACTTGAATCTTCCTTCAAAATGCTGTCCTGCCTTTAAGCATCCCTGTCTCAGTCTGAGCCATTGCCTTCTTCCAACAGTTCAGCTGAACCTTGAGGCAGCCCTCCTTCCTGATCCTCTTCACACTCCACATTCAATCTGCTAGAGAATTCTGCTACCTCTATAGAAACACTCCCATGCTCTATGACTCCTCACCTTGGGTCAAGCTGTCACCTCCTCTGGCTTGGATTCTGCAGCAGCTCCTGAGGAGTCCGCCAACGGCCCCTCCCTACTCCACTCAGCCTTTGCTCACTATAGCACCCATAATGAGTCTGATCAATGTCATTTTTCTGCTCAAAACCCCCAAGTATTCCATGACACTCAGGGGAAAAGCCTTGGATATAAGTAGGCTCACAAGGCCTATAAGACCCAGCCCAGTTAGCTTTGAACCTACCCTGCACCACATTCTCCGTGCCTGCTCTGTGCTGCCCCTGACCCTGCACCAGCCTCTGAGAACATTTGCTCTGCCCCTGCCTGCCCTGCTTGATGCCCCCTTCCCCCAGTATCTGCTAGCTAACGTTTTCTGTTCTTCAAGTCCTCAGTTAAATGTTTTCCTGGCCGTTCTACTCATTAGCAAAACTGTACAGCTGCACTTGCTCACCTGCCACTCCTGATCTACCTGGCTCTTTTCTGTTCTTTTATCTGCTAACTTCATGAGCTTCTAATAGTCTGGGTCATGTTCCTACATACTATGGTTTTCACTTGTGGTCTGTATAAATGCTCTTCAATTTATGCTGGGGTTAAATCTTAATAAAAGTTGAAAATATAGGATAAGGGTGTCGCTCAGTGGTAAAGAGCTTGCCTTAAGTGTGCAAACCTCTAAATAACAACTATTATGAATTCCTTACAAGAAGAAATTCATTATTACAGCAGTTTATAGCAGCTGCTTAATAAATAGTCATTGCATTATTTTGGAATTGTTCAGTGTCAGGTACTTAATGGCATTTTACAATACACAGCCATCTCATTTAAAGTTGCAAACACAAGGTGTTTTATTGCGTAAACAGAAGACAAGTTACGATGAGGTATAGGGAGCTGCCTGAGGACACAAAGCAAGTGTCTAAGTAGAAACCTGACCCCTAAGTCTGGTTGAAGTCCAGTAGAGATACTGCCCCCAACAATGAGTCGGTCTCAGACTCTAGGGCCCTGAATGTCCAGCTTCTGAGGCTAGAGCTTGCATAGGGCCTTCAGTCTTGAGCCATCACTGGGACAGCTTGGGGACAGCCTGTCTAAATGAACCTTTGAATACCACATAGAATTTCTGAGTCCATGCATCAGGGGTAGGACCAAGGAATTGCTTTCCTAACAAGTTCCTTGGTAGCACTTCTGCATCTGGACTGAGCATACCACCTCTACTTCCATCAGCAGAGGTAGAGCCCTGTTTTCTTTGGATAGGACCTTGTGTAAGGTCCAGCTGGGTGGGGGTCAGGCTACAGCCCAGGGGTGGAAAGCAGAGGGCATGGGGGGGAAGAGCAGGCCAGGGTGGCTGCTACCCTCCCAGACACTTTTCCTGGTCACACAACAGCAGCCTCACTTCAAGCCAATTAGCACATCTCCTCAGCAGAAGAAGCAGTCCTCCTGGTTCCTCACTCACTTGAAATCTTAATTATATGCCAAAGCGTGATTCTCACAGCCACCCCCACCAGGGGAGGGTGTGAACGAAGCCAAATAGCTTCAAAACGCATGGTTGCAACAAAAATGGAATCACAGCCTCCTGCAGAGGCACCATGCGTGCCTGGGCGCAGTTTTGTAAACACTGAGGTGATCCCTACCCTGCCTGGGCTGGTGGCCTGTGGGCACTGGTGAGGCACTCCAGCAGCACGTTGGACAAGGCCAACGACTCAGGTTCCACTGCTGTTTACTTTGTTACCTAACAATAGTCAAGAATTACTCCACCATGCCTGCTTTCCCCCAGCTCTTGCCTGCTGAGGACTCCAGGATGGACCTTCCTTTTGGGGATGGAAGAGACCAACCTATCAGTCCTCATGTGACAAGAAGGCTGACAGTACATTTTTTGAGAGTAATGTGTGCATTTGAACATAGATTTAAAAAGAAAAATGTGTAACCAATGTAGCCAATGTGTGGATAAAGAGAAATATTTCTTAGAGCAGAGATAAACTTAAGAATTTTAAAGTGAAATGATCTTAAGAAAATCTAAAATGTGTTTCTAGCTATTGTATCATGCTCTCACTATGGGCCACGCACTGGGTGTGGGTTAATTCATGAAAGCACTGTAGAAGTCCCGAAGCCTGGGGCTATTATTTTCCCACTTCATATAGGGAGAAGCAGAGGTACAGAGTGGTTGGGTAATTTGCCTATGGTCACACAGAATGTGACAGAGGGAAGCTTGACACCACAACTGACTCAATCTAAATGTTACGTTCTAAATCACCTCCCTACAGCACAGGCAAGATGTGGCAAATGTCAGGCAATGTACCGCCAACACCAACATATGTAAGCATTGAGGAATTCATGCTCCTGTCTCAACCTTCCTGAGACCCTACGCAACACATCACCACAGTAATGAAGTAGAGGCCTTGTGTGGAAGCTGTCAGGAGCCTTCTGGCCACTGAGCTTCCCAAAAGCAGAAAGGTGGGGAAGGTGGCTGAACCTGACCTATCCAAACATCATATGTCGGTGTTGCTTTGCTGAAGGGCCCTCCCTGGCCACTGATATCAGGGAGGGATGCAAGGAGCTTGTCATCCTGGAACAGTGGATGGACTGAAGCAGGAGAGGATGGGGAAGGCAGATAAGGAGAACCAGGGTATTAGGAGGATGCTGTGGCTGCAGTGTGTGACTTCTGCCACATGGAGCCCCACAAAAACTAAGACTTATTCAGACCTGTATTTCTCAACCCTCTCACATATAGCACCCTGATTTCTGTAGTCAATATTTGAAAGTGAATCCAAAAAATGCATGCCTTATATATCTAACCTGTGTTTTCTGGAAGATGTCTTAGATAGATGCTACTTTTTTTTATTACACTCCTTTTGTCATAAAGCA
>NW_004524624.1:6895192-6927306 GCF_000260255.1 Octodon degus | reverse complement strand
TGAAAGAGATGTGTGAAGAAGTCCTGGTCATTCACCTGGCTAACTGACTGATGTCTATGTAGACTTTACTGGACCAAGTGATACCAAGTATCATGTAAGGCCTCATCTCTCCAGGAGGCATGTAGGTCTGGTCATTCTATCTTTATCATGAGGCCTGGATTTCAACAAATGCTCCTCCAGCCATGATTGTAATGAATTTTAATTTCTTGCACTGACTTCCCTGCAGACCTAATCCCATCTGACTGCCTATAATATTTCTGCCTAACACAGCTGTCTCCAATATTGGGACCCCAGTTCCTCTTATTCCTGTCTTTTTTTTTTTTTGGCAGAACCGGGGATTGAACTCAGGCCCTTGCACTTGCCAGGTAAGCAGTTATTCTACTGAGCCATCTCCCCAGCCCCCCAAATGGTCATAAGTTTTTTTTTTTGTTTTTTTTTTTTGAACTGGGGATTGAACTCAGGCCCTTGTGCTTGCCACGAAAGCACTTATTTCACTGAGCCATCTCCCCGGCACCCCCAGTTCCTCTTATTATAAGAAGCTCATGCCCTCCTTTGTATCTGGTTTCCTCATTTGCCATGTGATCTTCTCTCATCTGCTTCCTCACCATGATGACATCTGCCATGAAGTGACAGAGCCTCCAGCATTCTGTGTGAGCTACATTAGCCTTTCTTTTTGTAAGTTACCCAGCCTTACTATGTTTCATTATAATGATGTAAAACAGATAATACAGTACCTTTAATAATGCATATTTTCATATGTAGTGCTTCATTGTGACTAGATGAAAAAACATGGCAAAGTAGTCAGCTGTTAGTCCCTATTTATAATGTATAAATTTGGATTAAAGAGGAATAAAATCCTTGGGTTCCATAGATACAGGGCATAAGAAATACAGGAAAATAGAAGGACAAGGGAAAAGTGGATCTTTGAATAAAAATCAGTATTGAGGTCTTTATAACCAGACTTAACTATATGTGGTAAGGGAAAGGAACATAACCTTCATCAAAATTTGCTTAATATATTGTATTAATTACTCTTCTCTCGTTGCTGGGACAAATATCCAACACTCAAATTAGGGAAGAAAAGGTTTATTTAGCTCACAGTTACTGGAGGTTTCAGTCCATAGTTAGCTGACTCCAAGGCAGAGTGGCACATGGCAGAGGGCAACCTTTCATGCTGGTGGCAAACAGCAAGAGTGTGAAAATGTAGCAGCAGCTCAAGCAGCTAGCTTTTCTTCCCTTCTTACATTGAAATGCAAATCGCCTGCCTCAGGGCAGGTGCTGCATCCACACCCACAATAATCAATCACAAACCCCATAAGCCACCCCAAGACTGCATGAGACTTTGGGGGACACCTATGCACAAACCATAACACATGCTAAGACAAAAGAAATGTGACATTTTCCACAAAATAAGTGTGCCATATTTGTTCATGACCTGTAGTGTTAAGATAATTCCCTGTGTGGTGACAAAGGCCCAAGAAATAAGAAAGGATGCCAGAAAAAGACTCCTGACATGAATGTGAGTATACATTGAAGCATACATTCAGTTTTGAAGGCCCAGGAATCTGTGCCTTTAGAGAGGTAACAAGACATTGCATATGGGTTGGAAAGAAAAAAATAATAGCCATTAGATTGGAAAAGAAAAATAATAGGGCCGGGGAGATGGCTCAGTGGAATAAGCATTTCCCTGGCAAGCGCAAGGGCCTGAGTTCAATCCCTGGTTCCGCAAAAAAAGAAAAATAATAATAATAATGCTAGAGATTTTTAAAAAGTATGTGATCAAATGAAATTCTATCACAGTAACAATGTAAAATAGCATGCTACTCCAAAATAAATCATTTTAGTATGTAATTTCTATTGTTTTTGAAGAACCAAGGATTGAACTCAGGCCCTTGTGCTTGCCAGGCAAGTGCTTGTGCTACTGAGCTATCTCCCCAGCCCCAGTATGTCATTTCTAGAACTTGTTTTATTTCTTATCACTAGCCTAAAAAAATAAAATTAACTTTAAACAATTTTGAAATATTGATTTATGTAATTTAGAGAGATGTCTGAATTTCATACATCTCTTCTAATTTAATACAACTGGGTTTTCAGATTAAGAAATATCAAATCTGCTCATTTATATACATTCAACAACCACTCTTGCAGTAACTGCATTGTTGGATGGAAACACATTTCAGCTTCATAAGAGGCTGGAAACACTGTGGTCTACAACAATGTGGTCTACAGTTAGTTGGGTGCACACAAAAAGAAAAATTGGTCAATCATTGGTCAGTATTCTCCTTCCATTTAAGCCTCTTTCTCCTTAGAAAACTTCTGCTAAATTACTGAGGTTTCACATAGCATCTACATCCTTTTCTTACTAAAATACTGAAGTATTACTGATATAAATTTTTACACCTTAGCCTGTTGGAATATTTTAAAGTCCAGAGAGTAGTGGACAATTATTCTTGTGCCTTTCTGTGTGGGGGTATTGTGTCCAGTGGGTCCAAGTTATCTTTGTTCTTCTTCCCCAGATTCTGGAGCTATTCATAATTTTTGTGAAAACAATGCTGACTCTATTTTCAAAATATCCCTCCAAGAACATCACTGTCCAGATGAGAACCCCATATCTACATAGTAAAGGCAAGCTCAGGTTGGGCTGTACTGACCTGCTGTTTTGGAAGGTTCTCATGGAATCCTCTCAGGAAACCAGCAAAGCCAATTTCACACACAAGAAGCCCAAATGCAAAGAGACATAATGACTTGGCCAATGTTATCCAACTATTAAATACTTGCCTGTCTAATTTCAACATTCCCATTTGCAAAATGTCTTGGAGGCAAGCACTCAGTGCAAATCTATTGAATGAATGAAGAAATAAACAAACAGATTAGAAGACTTGTCTGAAATGCTTTCTTTACTTTAGTAGCAAATCTATTCTGTTTCTGGAATATATAAAAATCAAAATGAATTTGCAGAGTCTGATACATGAGAGACTAAGAACTTCTACTTTATATAAGGCTTATAGGAATTAAACAAGGTTCATGTTTCAAAAATATGTTTCAGATTGTAATAGTTCCTTTCCTCTACCCTCTCTCCACCTATACTCTACAAGGTCAAAAGAAAAGGTCACCTTACTACAAAAAACCTTTAATCAATGATGGCATTTTATAGATCTCAAAAATACTTTCGTACATTATCTCACATGATCCAATTATTCAGAAGCATTTCAGGGTATCTACTAGACAGCAGTGACCCAGTCCAGTGGGGGAGATGGAGCCCCTGTTTTTAGACCTGCTTGGATCCACACACTTCCTCATCCTTTCAAAACAGGATTCTGCTTCATTAGCATTGGAAGCAAGTCTTTGGTGAAACTGAGCCCTGCACAATCTGGCTTTGTGCTAAAGATTGCATTCAGTCCAACTCTGCAGCCTCCAGTGGCTTAGTCCCTTTCATGCTTGAACTTGGATCTTATTCTTGTCCTTTCCCGTGAAAACGCTCTGAAGATATTTCTTGCCTGTCTATCCCTCAGCAGGGTGGACTCATCAGACCTCACTGGTTTCCTGCCCTAGCAGTTAAGAGCTGGGCTCCTGTTGTAGGACACAAAACAGGACCAACAGATTCCAATCTGTCCTCCTTTAGATACGAACATGGAGTCCTAACCCCCTTTCCCACCCCTTGGACTTAACCCATGAGATCTGCAAGTAGGATAGAAAAGGAAGTCACATATGGCAAAAATAAGAATAGAAGAGGGCCTCCAGCAACTACTTGGCCATTCTGGAAGGGTTGTGCACAAGAAGCTTGGTGGACCTATGTCAAGGCTACTGGTCCTTCCTCTCACTGCAAATCACAGGCGCTCATCCTTGTTTAAATATGTCCTGGGTGATGCTGGGAAAATACAAAAGAACCATACAGGAAGACCAAGCTCCACATAGGAGCAAGGTGCAGGACCTGGTAGCCCAAAGCAAAGCATTCACCCTATTTTCCTCTAAGGTTCCTGGACTAAGATTGAAGTTAGAACTCTTCCTGAGAAGTGCTCAAGCATCTGATTTTGTTGTTCTTCATGCCACAGAAAGAAAAGCATGGCGATGCAAGCCAGTCTGTGTGGCTGAATCTGAAGAGAAGGAATAGGTTCCTTCTGGGGATGTAAGTTCCCACTCTGTCTGACTGACTCAATCTCTGACTCTCAAATATCAGGAAAGAAAACAACCCACATAACAGATAAATAGTAAGTAGTCAATTGGAAGACAGGAGAGAGAGAAAGAAACAGAAAGACAGAACTGAACTTTTTCCAGTGTTGAACTTTTCATCTTTGTGTTTTTTACTAAGCCCCAAGGTCATAGCATTTGGTTCCAACAACCCTTCCCATATTTTTCTACTGTAAATTTGTATTTTAGCTTAATAGTTGCTCGTAGTGCATCTCAGTAGCTGTGCCTGGGGAATATAGGAAACAATCTTTGTATTTAACCACTTGGTATGGTGACTAAAAAGATGTGTGTGCCTGCACAAATATATCAAGCCATGATTTTTTCCATATAATACTCCAAAAACAATTTTTGGTATGTTTACCTAAGCATTACAGGGGGGTAAAATACACCCACACCATTCTTCTGTTAAGTAAACATGTCCTCTACCATAAAGGAATGTGGATATGGCTCACAGTAGCTGGGAATGGGGACAACATAAACCACCTGTGCATTCACACACTTGGCAAACGGACAGCAAGTTGTGTACAAGAGCTCCAAAGCAGCAATGGGTGTGCATTTAGGATCTTTTTTCTTTCTTTCTTTCTTTCTTTCTTTCTTTCTTTCTTTCTTTCTTTCTTTTTTTTTTTCTGGAACTGGGCATTGAACTCAGGCCCTTGTGCTTCCCAGGGAAGTGCTTATTCCACTGAGCCATCTCCCCTGCCCTAGGATTTTTTCTTTAAGAAAAAGTTTTCTTTTGATTTCTTTCATAGAATCAGCCCAATCAGTACAATGGCACATGAAAAAAATAGGTTTGCAAGTTTTGGAAGTTGAAAGTGAATCATCAGATAACTCTACATGAATGATGTTGGTTATGTGAGCCAAGCTTCCTGTGATAGTGAAATGGTGTACTAAATGACCAATATGGACAGAGAGTATAAAGACCCATCCCTCCATTCAGATGATAAAAAACAGCAATGTTAGTATACATATGACTTGTTGAAATAGTACAAAATGGCCAAGCAACCAAGAGGAATTATCCAATGTTAAAACTGACATAGGATCTCCAAACAATACACAATATAGCTCCCAATCTGTTAGACACCCAATATGCTGAGTTCAGGTTCCCCAAAACTGAAGAAGAAGTTCTAAGAACCAATGAATGTTAAGAGTAGAATATGTTATTGAGAGAGAAACAGCTCATGAGGGAAATATGAGGGGACCTGGAAAGTGGTCCCAGGAGTCCGTTATTCAAATGAAATTTTATTTTAAAAAAATCATGAGGTAGACACAAAATTACAAAGGGAGTACAAGGTGAAGCAAAGCTAAGATGATCCAATAAGATTACAAGTATAGCCACTTAGGCAGTGTTAATCCATGAGGAAAACAAATAACATAGCAAGCATACATGGAAAGACCCAGGTCATTTTTGGAAGATATGAATCAGAAGGTCCTGGTCACCCACCTGAGTGGCTGATGTCTACATGGAATATCGATTATAACATATTGCTTATCCCTCAGGGAGGATCAGAAGTGAAGTTTATAGGTCAGAAAGCCAGCATTTCCATCCAAAGTTGGAAATTGTAACATGAAATCTCACAACATATTGTGAAACACACAAATGATGAAATACAAGTAAAATGTCTGTATGTACCAATAGCTATACTCAAAAAATGTATTTATTATGACACCTCACTAGCTGAACTGGAAACATTCATAGATATGCTACACTTAGCAGGGATTTTTCATGGTAATTGCAGGAATGTAAAAGACTTATAGCTGTAAAAGGCTTATGGGTGTGAGCTTGAGGTGTGTAGAATAACACTGACATTGAGGAAATATAGTTTCCTTCAAAATTGCCCAAGGTTTGTTGACAAATCCACCTGCCAAGAAAGAAGAACAACAGATACTCTGACTGCTATCCATACTCATTGTTTGAGAGTTTTTTTTCAAAAGGTCAAGAGATTCACACACCATCTAAATATGACTATTGATGAACATCTTGGAGCACTTGGTGGTTGTTTTAGCTTCAGGTAGTACATTAGGGGGGCATTTACAGTTGGACAAGCTAAGGGAAGGTAGTGATACAACTTTGTTGCTTCTAACTGTATGAAAATGTATAAAAAAGAGAAACTTAGAGAAGGCAGAGATAGTAACTTTTTACAACAAAATCAGCTGGAGTAGATGTTGTTGGTGAGTTACATAGTAATTATATTATCATTTGAAACAGAAGGCATTAGTCAATAGTTGTGCTTTAGTTGATCATAAACATATGTGGAATAATTCAATAGTCTACAAAGCAAATAACATGTGCAAAATATCATGGAGAAATTCTCTTAGAGGACTAGAACTCATAAGAACTCATAATTCACAGCACAGGAAGAACAAAATATTTTTGCCCAGGAAACTATGCAAAAATACTGTAGAACATACTGTTAACCTGAGAGGTGAACAGGCAGGTACAATATCACAAAAACCGACTACAACAACAGGAAAACTAAAAAGATGTCAACTGCACTCTGTAAGAAGAGGATAGAAAAAAAGAAAACATATGTGCTATCAGCATGATATTTTTGCAGAAACATGCAGTTGTCATGTCTGAAGACTGCTTTGGATATGGCAGTTGAAGCCAAGATTATTTTTGTGGTAGACATTTGTTTGTATTTACATTGTAGTTTACCTAGGTTTTTATTTCTGATACTATCTTTTAGGTTTTGTAAGCAAGCAGACTGCTGTTGTCAAAATGTTGATGTAGCAATTTATTTCTCTTGTTATGCTGTATGCTTTGTAGTATAAAAGCTACTCATTGTTGAAAATCTTGAGGTTATTTTATCAAATCTCAATAAATTAAAAATTAAATACTTTATTTTTTATTTTTTTCTGCTATATATATGATTATATATAATTAAAATTAGTAGTCCATCAATAATAATATTCCACAGAATGAACACGGATGTAACACACCCATAACAATACAACTTATGACAAATTTGGCACTATTCCCTATAGGTTCAGAGGCTTTAAAATGTTCTTTGTAGGTAGTGAAACAAATAAACCTGTAAGAAATGTTAAAAAGTTTTAGCCTTTTGGGAAATTAATGCAGACATGACTGACTGTAAAGGAAAACAAACTCCCAATGAATTAACAGGCCTAGGATAGGTTATCAATGGCTACTCCCATCAGTAAGAGATGTCTTCACCCGATCCCCATTTTGATTGAGCCCCAGCTGGACCTAGTTTGCAAGGTACTAAAACTCCAGGACACAGAGAAACACGTTATACAACAATTGAGATGTGTAGGCAGCAAACTCAAGCTGGGGAATTTTGTGCAACAAATGAAAACATTTTTAAAAACGCTTTTAAAATTTGTGAGAGAGAATCTTTAAAGGGGAATCTAAGAGAACATATCAATCAATTGTCATGTATTGATCATGTATATGAAGCAGGAGGCAACCACCCCAAAAAGAACAAAAATTTCTTCTTGGGAAGATGGAAAATTCTTAGTTGTTACAATGGTATGTGGCCGTTCAAAGGGCCACGGTATATGTGTAGATGCACAGTTGCTCTTCACTGTCCACAAAGAGCGGGTTTAAGGGCCGTACTCTACCACTCCAGGATAACAAAATCTACACCTATGTATAATGGCAGAGAATTTGTCTATAATCTCTAAATGATTTATAACACTTAGTGGGGTGCAAGGGCTGTATTTATAGTTATCATACTCTGTTGTTAAACGAATAATGATGATAAGGAAAAGTCTGCATATGTTCAGTGCAAATGGATTGCGTTTTCTGAGAATTTTCAATATGCAGTTGGTTGAATCAGTAGAAGTAGAACTCACGGGTATTACAGTGGTTACATTGTATAGCCATGTGTTTAAAAGTTCACAGGAAAGGCAAAATTGTAATTTAAAAAAGTCTTAAAAATTCCCTTGGGGGACCAGAATGAAAAAGGATTCGAAAACACAGAATTAAAACAGATGAAATTTTAAAATATGTATGATACAGCAGGAGCAATGCTGAACACCAGGTATCTAATGAAATATTGTTATTATTTTAGGTATGCTAATCGCATCGCAGTCATGTTTTAGAGCACTTATCTGATAGCAAAAGGTTTTGACATAGTTTGCAGCTGAAACAGACAGAGACAGAGACAGACAAAGAAAGTTGGAGATAAAGGCAAGGAGAATAATTTGCCTCAAAGCAACAGACTTTCTTCGTGTATTTCGGACCTGTCTTTGCTTAGACTGTGGTAGCTACTCCAAAGTCCTTGGTTCACATTTAGTCCATGGATAATGTTTGACCTTTGAAGCATTTGGTGATGAATTTGAGCTCACATTTTAAAATGAGAGCTTTCACTTAAGACACCTCATTTCCAGTTTCTCTGAAGAAATCAGACCTCCTGGAACCTGGATCTGAAGCCTTAAGAACCTTCAGTCTTCTGGCTCCACAGCCACCATAGTTCATATTAGAAATACCTACCCTCCACTCACTTTGATCTGCCTCTTACCCCTTCCCTTTTTGCCAGGCCTCAGGAATGCAAGTTATATCATTAACCATGGCCACAAATCCGTCTGGACCAACTATGGGCCAGGCATAGTTTGGGTACATTATCTCACTGAGTGCTCCAAAAACATTAGGAGGTAGGCATTGTTATCATCTCTATTTTATAGGTGATCACAAGGGAGCTCAGAGAGGTGAGATGATTTACCTAAGGCCACACAGCTACTTGGAATCTAAACCTGATTGTTCTGATTCCCGAGCCTATATTTTCATATCATACCAGCTTCTGTCTCCTTTACAAGACCACTAGAGAGGTATCCTGATCTGCGAGGGGGCAGTGGAAGCTGCTCAGTCTCCCCTATAGTCATGGCTTCAATCAGGTTGGTTGCTTGGCAGGTGTCATGGTGTGTATCTGGATATCTCCCAAGGTCTCATGCACTCATAGGTTGAGCTTTGGAGACTTTATTGGATTAAGGGTGAGTGATGCTTATCAATTGATTAATCTGCTGATGGATTTACAGCTAAATGTGAGTGGGGAGGCGAAACTTGGTTGGAGGAAGTAGTCCCTGGGAGTGTGCCTCAAACGGTGTGTCTCCCTCACTGTTCCCTTCATACCTCTCTCTGCTTCCTGCTGCCCTGCCGTGAGCTGTTTCTCCTCTTCTTGGTCCCTCTGTCCTGCTGCCCTGCCTTGGAATCAGCTGACTATGGACCAAAGCCTCTGCAAACTGTGAGCCAAAGTAAAACTTACTTCCATTAAGCTATGGATGTTGAGTATTATGTCTCAACTATGAATAAGTAACTAAGCAGATATAAGTTTACCTACCATACCAGATACCCAGAATTACCTCCTCCTCTATATGAGAGGAATATTTAATTAAAATAACCTGAAATAACATAACGTGAAACTGGTATATTCCATATAAACCCAAACTTGGAATGTCAAATAAAAATACAACACCTTAATAGTTTGCTCCATTGTTCTAATTTTTAAACAAATTAAAAACCCAAAGTGATCATTTAAAATGACAGAATTGAAGAAACTGAAATTCCTTTTCTTCATCTTTACCACTGCTATGTTACTACTCATTCAAATCTATTATCCTAGGACAGGAATATACAGTGTCACAAGGATTGCACATATAATCTTTTCCCAGAGTGAACTTGAATGATTCAAAACTGTTATGAATTTACCTTCAAAACAAAGATTTCTGGTTAAGTCTGTATATATTGCAATTGCATTAGCAACAAGAATTAATTTCCACATAAAATAACATTTTTGTTTCCTTGCTTCATTTGGTTTGGTTTTGATTTTTTGAGGTATTTTGTCTTGTTATAGAGTGCAGGCCAGCCTTAAACTCCCAATTTTCCTGCCTCAGCTTTGTAAATGCTTATAGAATATTTGAAAGGCAAATAGTAACAATTTGTAGCTAACTATTATAAAAATACTATTTGTAGCTAACATATATTATTGTACTATTTGTAGCTAACATATATTAAAAAGTTGGGTTTTTTTTTTTTTTTCAGAATCGAGGATTGAACTCAGGCCCTTGCGCTTGCCAGGGAAGCACTTATTCTACTGAGCCATCTCCCCAGTCCATATAAAAATCTTAAGAATGATGATAACAATGGTTTAGAATTTAGGCCAATAAGCTATTTCCAAGAAAGAATATTTTGTCACTAATATTGTTTATAATTACATGTTGTCTTTGTCCGTTTTCTGTTAATATAGCAAAATATCCAAGGCTAGTTTACTGTATAAAGAAAAGGGTTTCTTTAACTTAAAGATACGGAAGCTCAAAGGGATGAGCCTTCATAGCATGATCCAGTGAGGACTCCCTGGCCTCACAGTGGAAGTGGAGTGAGGGCAAAATGGTATGCCAGACAAAACTCAGAGCTAATGGGGAGGGCTACTCTTGCTCCTTTTATAGCAATGTTCACAGAGAACAAACCCTGATGTCCCAGAAGAATTACATTAGCCCCTGCCAAGGGCAGTGTCCCAGCAAGACTTAAGGAAATCCCAGCAGGCCTAAGTCTCAAGGGTCCTATTTCTTCTTACATCTCTATAATGGAGACCAAACTTCCAACACATGACCCCTTGGGGGCAAAGCTCAGACCATACCCAAAATAGAAACAGTAATAATAAAGAACAATAACAATAAAAAAAACCCAACTCTTAGTTGATGTCATTGTTTTGATAAATTCTCAGAAATGGGACCCATTATTGTGCCCTGTGCCAGTCAACCTTGGCACAGCACAGTTTCCTTGGCCTCTGCGTGCCGAGTCCTCCATTCCCAAGGCTCTGCTAGACTCCAGCCTCCTCCTTCTCTCCAGACAGCATCCAGAAGGTGTCCTGGGCCCAGGCCCTAGAAGGACTGTCCACCAGAGTAATGGAAGAAATGCCAGGAAGTCAGGCACCTGGCCTGGGCGTGGTGGGCCCAAGCCCAGCTCCACATTTCACTTCTCTAAGCTTCAGGTTCTTTACCCAAAAGACATCAAGCATTCAAAACAGGGGGGTGATAAAAGCAGCAAGATTATAAGCCTTCAAGCAGTATTTAAAACTCAGTAGGAATTCACAGTGGATGAATTTCAGAAAAACCTAACAATAGTCTGGAGATGCATTTCTAAACATAAAAATAGCCGCTGTGTATGAGCACTCACCGTGCATCTGCCACTTTGCATATATTATCTCATTTAATGCCATCCTCATTATGATTCTGTAAGGTTGATGCTGTCACCTCTATTTTAATGATAAAGGAAATGAGGTTCAAAAACATTTGTAGAATTGTCCAAGAATTTACACCTGAACCAGGATCGGACCCAGGAGATAGATACTCCATAGGTTACCAGATCTGAAGAAAGGGAGGCTTTTCTTTATGCCATGTGGAGTAAAAAGGAGATAGGCTCCCTCTGAGCATTCCCTTGAAGCCATGGGACAGGAGTCCAGGCATTGTTGGAGCAGTGGGAGCTGCCGACCTCCTGGAGCAGGTACCAGGAAGCTGCCTTGAGTCTGAGGAGGGAAGATGGGTGTGTTTGCTTACTTGCTCCTGTTTATGCAAAGGGCTTTTTAGCAACTGAGTACAAGAGGAGTCAAGGAGATCATGTGCTCTAAGCCAGGCAGCTTCTAGATCAAGGAAGAAGCTGCCTTGGGATGTCATCTGGCAAACTACCAGGGAAATAAACAGTCCAAGCACTGGGAAGAGGCTGAGCAGCAGAATGGGTCTGCATGCCTGTTTTAGATTCTGGAAACTAAATCTGAGAGCAAAGAACTGACTTGTTCAAGGGCACACAGTCCAAAATTATCAGCATTGTGCCTTGAACACCAGCCTGTGATGTTTCTGAAAGTGTAGCTGCCCCCAAGAGCACTACAAAGTCCCAGGGTCTGGGCATCTTCTGCGGAAGCCACAGATTTTGTTTTCTCTCACCACGCAGAGCTCCCGCAGGAGTGATGATGCTGCAGCCTCTGCCTACGACTGTTTCTATTCTGGGTGTGGGGTGTGTAATTAGCATACATCTGAATACATTTTTCATTTTTAACAGAAGGTAGAAGTGGTTGGGAACAGAGATCAAATACTCATGTTAGTGAAGGAAGCTGTGTGTCATCCTGCTTGAGGGGCTGCTTCACGAGCTTCCCTCTGCCAAGGGAGTCCCTTACTCATTGTCACCATCTGAGAATGTCTCCAGGGCAGAACTGATGGCTTCCCCTGTGCCTTCCTGGACCATGTACATCCTTCTTCCATATCCCATCATGCTGTGCTCCCAAATACTCAGAATAGAGCCACCTGGTATAGCTCCATCTTCAGTCTGTATGCCTCGTGGGACTTGTATGGCTGAAAGGTTCTAGAAAATTCCCTCAGTATTGCAGATGTCTTGACACTCTGCTTGCAGCATACAGAAGAATCCCATGCTCCAGTAGCTACAGGGCTATTTCTAGACTTTGAAACAACTCTATTCAGTTTGGGGAGTATATTCTGAGGGTCTACCTAGCCCTGAACTATCATTAAGATTCAAATGATAAATTTCCCTCAAAGGATCATATTCCAGAGCCTTAGTTTCAAGCCCATAATTCTGTTGGGAGGTGGCAGAACCTTCAGGAGGTAGAACCTCTTGGGAGGAAGTTAGGTCACTGGGAGCATGCCTTTCATGCTCTTGGAGAGATACTGAAACCCCAGCTCTTTCTCTTTCCCTCTCTCTCTTCCTCTGCTTCCCAGCTACTAAGAACTGAATAGCTTTCTCTACCATTTTGTCTTAGTTACTTTTATCTCTTTGCTGAGACAAAATACCCAATACCCAAAATTAAAGAGGGGAAGATTTATTTAGCTCACAGTTTGTGTGGAGCTTTTAGTCCATACTCATCTGGCTCCAAGGCAGAGTGGCACATGGCAGAGGACAACAGGTCATGGTGGTGGAAAACAGCAAAATCAGCAAGAGAAAAAGAGGAACAGCAGAGAACAAACCACTTTCCCTCTCTTATATTATATGCAGGCTGCCTGCCCCAGGGCAGGTGTAGCAATCATACACATAATCCCAGCACTGGATGTGAATCAATCAAAACTCTAGAACCTTACCTCATGACTGCATGAGGCTTTGGGGGGACATGTACACACAAACCATAATACATGTG
The DNA here is from genome assembly GCF_000260255.1 of Octodon degus. Lineage (NCBI taxonomy): Eukaryota > Metazoa > Chordata > Mammalia > Rodentia > Octodontidae > Octodon > Octodon degus. The sequence continues at coordinate 6,914,020 of NW_004524624.1, read as the reverse complement.
TTCCCCTCCAAGAGGTACTTCCTCATTTAGGCCCAAAAATAACACAGCCAAGCAACCATGGTCTGAAACCATAATAAACCTTTTCTTCTTTTAAGTTGATTGCCTCAGATATTTGTTACAGTGATGGAAAGCTACCCAGTATAACTTTTTTCTCCAACACTATAAGGACACAATTCTGTTTCAGTGCTCGGCTAGCAGTTAGTTCAAGCTGCAAAAGAGTATGCGTTGAGTCCAAAACCACTCCAGAAAGAAGTCAGAGCCCCCAGGAGATGCTGGATCCTCCTGGCTTGTTTCTCTAGGTTTATTCTTCGACCTTTAAATACAAGTAGCTCAGCTCTTAACCCCATTCTAGGTATCTACATGTCTCCTAGCCAGCCTCAGCCCTTAGCTCCTACCTCCTCCAAGGTTTTACTCTCCACGCTACTTTTGCTTGTGTCCTCCCCCACTATGGGACACTGGCTAATGATTAGTTCATCCCACACACACACACACACACAAGGAATATGAGCTTCTGTGTGTAACAAACTTTCATAGAAGCTTTAGAGTGTTGAAGCATGGTGACTGCACACCACACAGCCCAAGCAAAAGATTCAAATCACCAGTATCCTAAAATCCACTCTGATGCTAAAACTCATCTTCTGCTTGCCCACCACAGACAATCTCTCACAGGCTACACTCACCCCTATGTGATAGCTCATTGTCCTGTGCTCCTGCCTCTTTCAAAGCAAAACCAAATCCAAGCCCGGCTAAGCCACAGCCCACCTGAGATCAATGATAAGAAATCATTGCTTCTTCTAAGCTACTGAGATCTAGAAGGCAGGCTAAGCTGATTAATCATTGAATTCACTATGCACTCAATGCATGAAGCCACTCTTCACCTCTCTGTCAAGATACAAGCCAGCCCCCATTTGCACACTTCTGGTGATGGAGAGCTCACTACTCCGAGGGCTTCCCGATCTCATCTTTAGGTCCTAACCTATTCCCACTCAAGTTTAAATATTAGTCCTTCTGTCCCTCTTCCCTGTCCTTGCATAGCTACACTACACACACACACACACACACACACACACTCACACTCACACTCATCATCATCATCATCAGTACAGCCCAGCAAAGATTGACTCAATGATGGTGTTGGGGCTATAGCTTCTGGCCCCCGAGAGCTTCATCTCTTCCTATATGACATGGCCCCAATTCCTTTTTCTCTCCACCTACTCTCCTGGCCTATGATATTCCCTTCTACAGAGTCTGGATGTGGCCACCACAGCCAATGAGGGTGAGTAGTAGTGATGGGCAGATCTCTGTTTCTACCGGACTACACAGGGTCTCTGTGGGGAACAGAACCAAACAGACCTTGGGGCAAACCCTGGCCCCACTCTTACCTGCTGTGTCTCCCTGGACAAGCTACTTCATTTCTGGGCACCTCAGTTTTCTCACTAATGAAAGAAAAAAGTCTCCTCTACTCTGTGCCTTGTATGCTGAGCACAGTGCCCACCACATAAAGCAGTACTCAATCTTAGCCGTGTGACCACAAGAGCAATTGTTCACTCAACACCTATTAAACATTCTGTCACCTTGGTTTCTTGAGTAATGCTTTATTTTTAAAAGATGTCTTAAACTTCCATTGAAATGCCCAAACAATACAAGAAAGGACAAAAGAAAGCAAATCTAATCACTCAACAATAATAGCAGTAAAGTGCTAACACCCATTTAAGAAATAATTTTTGATAGGGCAAATGCTACATCTCCTGAACTTGTCCTCAGGGAGGAAGTAGCCAGGAGGAAGGAACAAATCTATATTTGAGGTGTGTGCAACTGACCCCTAGTCCCTGTTTTGTCATTGGCTGGTGACTCATGTGGGCCATGTGATCCAAATGACGCTGGGTGAAAGGTCAGCTCTCAGAGCCTTTTCATCCTTGGTATGTGAAAGGATTTTTGTAAAGCATCTTTATTGAGAAACGATGCAAATATAGACCCACACACACATCCACAGGGTAGACCACTTCCATGATGTTCTGGCTATACCTGAAACCACAGAGAGTACCAAATCTTCTGTACCTTTTTGCTGTATACACATACCTCACTTAACTTACAAATTATACTTGAGTAATAACAAAACAGAACATAATGAGCAGTATACTGTAATAAATGTTTCTTTGAAACTTACAAATTGCTTATTTCTAGATTTTCCCATCTAATATCATTAAACCTTGGTAAGAGAAACCACAGAACAGTAAACCCACAAAATGAAGACCACTGCACTTGACCATTCATCCACATACAGTGTACAGAGTGGTGCATCCTTCACCACAGTCCACATCAGAATATTTTCATAATCTCCAAAAAAGGAAAGCCTGGGGCCGGGGAGATGGCTCAGTAGAATAAGTGCTTCGCTGGCAAGCGCAAGGGCCTGAGTTCAATCCCCAGTTCTACCGAAAAAAAGGAAAGCCTGCAGCCTCATGCATCATTCCAGTCTCTCCAGGCCTAGCGAGCCTTTATGAGAAACATTTGAAACAAGCACGGAGAGCTGTCAGAGGATGGAGGGAAAACAGGGATGAGTTAGGTGTCCAATGGCCTGTGATTTGGATTCTCATATTTTCTGGCATCTCTTTTTAATGTCTTGATATTTACTGGTACTTTCCTGTCAATCACAGTGTCTTTCTGTGACCAGCTTAGGCCACTGTGTGGCTTGGAGCAATTGGGTCAGCAACGTTATCTGCAACAACCAATACTAGTCAGGACTGCGTAAGGGCCAGCTGTCCGGTGCTGTATCAAATTCTCACAAAAATCAATGAAGCATTTTATTGCAGGGAAAACCATGGCTCTTTAAGTGGGGTATACATCATATACCTAATGGAGAGTTAACATGTAGAACACATTAAAAACTAGCGTGAACCAATATGAAAAACCAAACAACTCAATTTTAAATGGGCAAAAAACATGCCATCCCCACCCCCGGGACGTGCTGAGACAGCAATTGAGACTGGGCGTGGAGATGTGCGCCTGTAATCCCAGCTCTTGGGAGGCTGTAAAAAGGTGGATCACTGAGTCCAATCTAGTAGTGAGACCCTGAACCCTCTGTAGACCCTTCCCTAAAATACAAAAAAAGAAAGAAAGAAAGAGAAGAGACAATGAAGCCAACAATACCAAAAAGTCCAATGGAATGAATGTACTGGGCAGGATAAGCAATTAAGCAGAACAGGAAAACAGTAAGCAATAACAGTAAAATAATGCAATGATATGAATAAATCAATAAGTTTAAGTAAAGACTTTCAATGTGCAAGGATTCAGTTCCTCAGTAAAATGATGCCGATTGACAGAATGGATCAGAAACAAAATGCCAATGATATGTTGTATATAAGAAATGTATTTAACCTAAGAAGAAATCCATAGAGCAAAAACCAAAGGGTGTAACTGGGGAGATAGCTCAGCGGCTTAATCACCTGCCTGGCAAGCACAAGGTCCCGAGTTCAATCCCTGGTAACACAGAGAGAGAGAGAAAGAGAGAGAGAGAGAGAGAGAGAGAGAGAGAGAGAGAGAGAGAGAGATGGCTATACAAAAAGAATGAGAAAAGGGCTGGCCAGATCACTCAGAGGATTAAAGCGCCTGCAAGCAGGCACAAGAGCCAGGGATTTGATCCCTGGGCCTGCCATGCCAATCCCGCCCCTAGGGCATGCTGCGTGCTCCTGTAATCCCAGCTCTTGGGAACTGTAAACAGGCAGATCACTACAAGTCTGATCTAGTTGTGAGACCCTGAACACCCTATACACCCTTCCCTAAAATACAAAAATAAATAAATAAAAATAAAAATTAAATGGGCAAAAGACCTGAGCACATATTTATCCAAAGAAAATATACAGATGGCCAACAAACACATGAAAGGGTGCTCAACACCACTAACCACTGCAAAATATAAATCAAAACTGCAATGACATTCCATTCGTTGATTCATTCATTAGGATATCTAATGTAACCTGCTAGAGATCAGTGAGTCTTGACATGGACATGGAGAAATTGAAACCTTTGTGAGCACTTGGTGGGAGTAGGGGAATAGAAAAGCATGCAGTTCCTGGGGAAAACAGTACAGAAGTTCCTCAGAAAAGTAGGGGCTGAGGAGATGGCTCAATGGCACAGTTCCTGCCTAACAAGTCCAAGGCCCTGAGCTCAACTCCAAGTGCCAAAAAAAAGGTCAAATTATCATATGATTCAGAAATTCCAACTCTAAGTACATCCCCAAAAGAACTGAAAGGTGCATCTCAAAGAGAAATCTGTACCTCCACATTTATAGCAATATTACTTTCTAAAATTTCACTTCGTTAGTGTATGTTTGCAATATATGAAGTTTACATTCATCTTAGGGAATAGGTACATGTACATAACACATCCTTATTTTTTGTCCTCTTCCCCTCCCCACCTACCTTTCTCATTTTGTCTTAGGTCCTCATTCCCTATTATTTTTGTTATCATCATCATCATCATCGTCATTATCATCATCAGATTTTTAGTCCATGTTTATAACATATAATGTATACATTCATTCTGTGTATTTGGTTTATGTAACTTTTGGCATTATTTACAACAACCAGGTTTGAGAACCCAAAGTATCCATTGAAATACATATGTATAAGCAAAGTATGCAATAATCAATGAAATATTTCACCATTAAAAGAAATTTTAAATGTTTTGACATAAGTGAAACTTGAGGACATTAAACTAAGTGAAATAAGCTAGTCACAAAAGGGCAAACATCTTACGATTATCCTTATCTAAAGCTCCTGAGGCAGTCATATTCACAGAGCCAGAGTAGAAGGGTGGCAGTCAGAGGCTGGTTTGGGGCAGAACTGAGAGCTATTTAATGGGTATAAAATTTCAGATTTGCAAGGTGATAAAAAGGTTGGGGATATGGATGAGGAAGATGGTTGCATAGCAACATGGTAAATGTTATGTGTATTTTACTACAATTAAAAAAGAAATAAATCCTAGAGATCTTTGTTTTCTTTAAGGCCATGGTTGCCAGCTGTAAAATAAGAGCCCAGGTGGATCAGAGGCTCAGAGAGGAGAAGGAGTCTGTCCAGGGTCACCCCAGCCAGTATAGATACTCATGCCATGGTCATTACTCTGTATTGTTCCCCAGTGAGGCCTCTTTATATTGATGACATTAAGCACAAGAACAGGCTTGACAAAGGACATGTGAACTGAACTGAAGTTAATTGTGCTAACAAATTTTGCTTACATGTTGCAGATCTTTCTGTGTACTAAGCAAGGGAAGAAAGCATGCTCAGGAAGGGAGTGGACTCAGCACATCCTTCCTGGCTGGTGCTGGTTGTGATAGAAAGAACAGGAGTTTCCTGTGAGGTCAAGCTTTTCGGTTAGAAATCTATGGCACCCACAGCAAGTCATTTAACCTTTCCCAGTCTCCATTTCCTTACCTTGAAAAAATGGATAAAATGCTCCACCTCACAGGATTAACTCAACCTAAGGTTATAAACATGAGCTTGGAAATTTATTCTGTAAAGATCCAGGTAGCAAGTGTTTTTGCATTGTTGGCCCTATAATCTTTGCTATACTTTCAGCTCTGTCTAAATAACATAAATCAGCCATAGAACGTGTGTGTTTTCAAAAGCAGAAAGTAGTTTGGATTTGACTTGGGTCTCACACTTGGCTGATTCCTGACACAAAAAGGCAAGTTCAGGAACATGCCAGGCTACATCGTGAGGCTCCTTCATAAGCCCTAAATGCTTTTGCCTTAGTAGGTTCCTCCTACTCCGATAGCTTTTTTGTTGTTGTTGTTGTTGTTTTGTTTTGTTTTTATGTATTTAGGACAGGGCCCACAGGGTCTCACTATACAAATCAAACTCACAGTGATCCTTCTGTTTTCAGCCTCCCAAGTGCTGGATTACAGGGGTGCACCACCACACCCAGTCTCAATCACAGTCTCAGTGTGCCCCAGGGGTGGGGCTGGCACTGCACATCTGATAGACTTTTGTAGCTCATAGAAACTTCATTTCTTTAATATGGAAAATTTTTGTTTGAATTTTTAAAAAGAAATCAAAATATTTTGCATGTCGCTAAAGGCATTGTGATGGGTGGGCCAACTCTAGCCAGGCAGAGGTGTTCAGAAGACAAGACTTCCATACCCACCTCTTCCCTTGGCTGGTGGGCCTGAGGGTCATTCTGCTTGGGCTGGCATAGTCAAATACCACAGATTGGGGGCTTACACAAAGAAATATGCTTTTTCATAGTTCTTTGGTCTAAACTTCTGAGATCAAGGTGCTTGTATGATTAAAGTCAATTGAAACCTCTCTTCCCAATCTATAGATAGCCAGCACCTCACTCTGTGTGTGTGTGTGTGTGTGTGTGTGTGTGTGTGTGCGTGTGTGTAAGAGAGAGACAGAGAGAGAGACTCTAGTACCACTACTTATGAAGACACTAATCCTTTAGGGTCAGGGCCCTACCCTTGTGGCCTCATTTAACCTTAATGACATTTCTTAAAAATTTCATTTCTAAACATAGTCACACTGGGATTTAGGGCTTCAATGTACAAATTTTGGGGATGATGCAGCCTTGAATTGGACAAGTAGAAGCAGGGTGACTTCTGCATAGTAGCTTACACTGAAATGCTTCTATGTTCAGTCTCAGCAGTGAAGCAGTCTGGACCTCAGGGTCTGGACAGCCATTTCGGTCACTTTCTAGGAAGCTTACTTTCCTTTTTCTGCCCTCAGGTCATTCCTCTGGGAAATGAGGATAACTACAGTTTCTACCTCTGTGAGCTGCCATGGAATGTGTGGCAAACATTTGGTAAAGCATCTATGACATGGTAAGCTCAGTAATGGTGATGGTGATGGTGGTGACAGTGGTGGCAGAGAGAACATTGGTGATAATGGTGTCCAGGACACTGCTTTGATTTGAATGTTTGTAATCACACCCACCCCCAAATTCATGCTGAAACTTAATTCCTAATGCAGTAGTGTAGGGAAGCATGCCCTTAGGAAGTGATGGAGTCACAATGGCCCTGCCCTCATGAGGGGCTAGGGATCTTTATGAAAGTGCTTGATGGAGGGTGTCCACTCCTTTTTCCTCTTTGGCCTTTTCCACCATGTGAAGACAGTGTATTACCTCCAGGGGATGCAACACTGAGGTGCCATCTTGGAAATGGAGTCTAGGATCTCAGCAGACATTGCTCTGGTTCTTTGATCTTGGACTTCTCATCCTCTACAACTGTAATAATTAAATTTCTATTGCTTATAAATTACCCATCTTGACTATGACAGCCATGATAATGATATAGGGGAATGAAACTGCCAATCTGAAAGATACCTGGGATGAGTTGTGTTCTCCAGAACCAAAGAATTAATTTTATGAACAATGGAGGTTGAGAGCAGAATTTATTTATTAGGGGCTTTCCCCTAATAAAGCTTCTGTTCAAGAGAGGGACAGAAGGGGACCCAACTGGGTTGCCCAAGAATCTGTCTTTTCTAGGGATTTTTATAGAGCAAAAACATGAAGTGAAGTGGGTCTAAGGTGGAAAACATAGGAACTCACAACTGAGGTGGGACAAAACCATCATCAACCAATAAGATTACATACAATTACTTAGGTAAAATTGGCTAAATCAGGATCAAATGGGGAAGCGAGTCACGTAGCAAGGAAACATGAATAGAAACATGGGCTCTTCCTGTAGGGGGTTGTGTTAGTGACTCTTCTGGATTCCTCAAGATGTCAGAGACCTATTTAGAATACCAATCCCTGATGCCCATCCCTAGGGAGGTATGTGACTACATTTGCTCAGTCTTTTGTCTTCAGGTCTGACCTACATCAGGAGCATCTGTTTCTCCCACAGTTGCAAGATATATTGTCTTCCATAAGGGGTCCTTGAGGGCCTAACCCTGCCTGGCTGTCTATTATATTTCTATCTAACTCAGCTGCCTACAACAATGAGAATGGTTGAAACACTAATGCTGATGGTGGTGCTCCTGCTGATGGTGACACTGAGGGTAAGGATGATGGGATGATAGTGGTGACGTGACAGTGACAGAGTGATGTAGAGAATGATCTTATAAGGGAAGCACTGAGAGTGACTGGATGGCCCCAGTGGCTGAGGTCACTCATTTGAGTATGAGTCCTTTCCCCTGAAATAAACAGGTCTTGGCATCCCTTTATGGGAACACAGACATTCAATTCATTTTTCTGCCTCCATGAAGACATTTTTATTAAAACTCTTCCAAATGGACTGACTACTACTTGTGTTTCCATTTACTTCCAATCTCTGGCACCAACTGAGTATCTTGAAGTTAACATCAGAGCTGCAGGTTTCAGTGTCTGCTGCCCACAGACCGCCTCCACTTCAGATGTCAGCCATGACTCTCAGGGGCTACTCACATGTCTGTCTAGCTAGCCATAAATTTGCAAGCTCCCATAACTTATCGGGTTTGAATTTTTTTCTACAATGATTTACAGAACTAACTGAAATTATTACTATCAGTGATATAGATCAGGGCAGACCAAGTGAAAGACATAAAAAACAAGATCTGAAGAAAGCGAGAAGAGTTTGGCAGCCTCTCTTTGAGAGATCTAGACACATGTAGAATCCAGATCAGCCTCCTGGCAAATGAGAGTATTCAACAACCAGCAAGCTCTACCACACCTCAACATTCAGAGTTTTTATTACAGTTAATGTTGTAGATGTGAATAATTAAATAACTGACCACTGTTACTGTACTCAATATCTACCCTCTTCCCTTCTCTATAGGCTGCACTGACCAACCCTGTAGTCCTGTGATTGGTCTTTTTGATGATCCTCTCTGGAAACTCCCTGAGGGCCCCTCAAGGGATGGCTGTAGAACATAATAAAGACCTCCTGGGGCTGGGGAGTTAGCTCTGCCATCTAAGTGCCTACCTGGCAAGCACAAGGACCCCTAGTTGATCCTCTGTACCACATGCTGTGTGGGCTCTGGAACCCCAGTCTGCCATGCCTGCTCCAAAACCCAGCATGGTGGTGCACACCTGTAATCCCCTTTCTGGGGAGGCTGAGACAAGCTGATTACTACGAGTCTGAGCTGTGTAGCAAGACACTGTATCAAATAAATAAATAAATAAATAAATAAATCACCCAAAAAATGACCTCCTATAACTCAGGAAATGCCAAAGGTTTGGTTTTGTATAATTTTAAAGAGGGAAACAAAAACAGAAACAAATAACAAGGACAAAGACAAAAACAAAGCAACATAAAATAAAAATGGTATGGTATTTCAAAGCAGGACTAGAAAATGAGAAATGATTGTTATACCACACACTGATATCATGAAATGTGTTGCACAGATTACTAGGTATAGCATACAAGACTGATCAAACAATTAAACATTAACTCTTCCTTTCAATAAGACATTAGAAATAATACCTAGTTTTAAAAACAAGGCACAAAGTATTCAATAGTGATTGTTATATTACTCACTGCTGCCTTCAATGCAGTGGCTCAGATTACAGATATCGATATATAAAAGTGATTGAAGTAAAAATTTTCAGCATTAACTGCTATCTCCAAAGAATGGCTAGACATTAGTAGCACAATCTTCTCAGCTTTCCTGTGTGTATATTTACATGATATTAGTGTTATGCCGGGGCTGTCAACGAAGACCAGCCATACTCGTTATAGCACACATTTTTTGGACAAAAAAACCTGTCCTCTCCTTTCAAAGCACTATGTTCCAGGCTCTGAACTTGTTTTCAACTTGAAAAATATCTCGTCCCTGAAATGACCTCTGCAGGAGCTGATTCGATCTCAGCCACACGTGGCCTCACTCTGCTCATTGGACAGGAGCAACCACAGATTTTCCCTAAACCGCTTTATCAACTGGATTGTTTGCTTGTTTGTTATCAGGGCACTTTAGATATACACAATTATCACTTCCACCATATGGAATTTTTCCTGTACATGATGCATCTTAGCTCTTATTTTCTCCCCCTCCCTCTCCCTCCCTTCAACACCTCTCCTTATATACAAAAGCTTTGTTTGCATTTTAGCTTTCCTTTCTCTGTTTTTTCTTTTCCTTTCCTTTTCCCCCTCCTTAGTGTCCCCTCTCATTTTAGCATTTTCTTCCTATTTCACAGAATCTATTATAAATTTTGGTCTTTATTTATAATATCAGTTTCTCACACTAGAGGAAAAAATGCAATCTTTACACATGCGTATCCAACTTATTTCAGTGAAGAGTATGGTCCCAAGGTGCATCCGTTTATCTATAAATATCCCAAGCTTATCTTTCTTTATGGCTGAGTAGTACTCCATTTTATTACACACACACACACACACACACACACACACACATCTTCTTTATCCATCCATCAGCTGAGGGGCATTTAAGCTATTTCCAAGATATAGCTATTATAAACTGTGCTGCTAAGAACATGTTGTCCATACATTACTATAGTATGATGCTTTTCATTCCTTTGGAAAGACACCAAAAAGGGGAATAGCTGTGTGAAATGAAACCAAAAGTGTGGCAAATTCAATCCACATAGGACAGGTCTGGGCTATAAGGCCCCTCATCTCTTTTGCCTTCTTGCATACAAAGAATGCTGCAGTCCAGCAACAGACTTCCCTGGCACGCGCAGGGAGGAATGACAGGAAGCTGCTCCCTTCCCAATGGACTGCCAGTTGTTTAAAATTTATTTTTCTTTGTCATGTGCCATAACTGAAACCTCTCACAATGACAAGGCTGGGGACCAAGCAACAGTGGTGATTGTAGTGAGTGGAACAGCATGACCCCTCCTGCACAGTGACCAGCAGGCACAAGAGAGGGATGCAACTGCAGACCCAGGATTTGAGCAGCCTTAGGCCAGTGGGACAACAAGGGAGAAGGGAAGTTAGCTCACCTGGGCCACACAACCAGCACGCTTAGAGGAGCCTGTGGAGGGGTACCTAGGAGGCTGTGCAAGGACCAGGAAGGGCCAGCTGCACATGGGCCTAGGAGCAGCTTCAGTCTGTCTTTGAGTGTGGCACGGTAAGTGGGAGAGACACAGAGACAACCAGGGTAAGGAGATGTGGGTGGGACTCAGAAGGACATCCAGAAAACTGGTGGAAGAGGACTGGCCACAGCCCCCACATCTGGAAACCAAAATCTGCCCACACTGGGCACTAATCCTACTGCAGACCTGGCAGTGTCATGCACCACAGATTTGGGCTCTGAACTGGGCACTACCACAGAACTGAGGCTCCAAAGGAATTTTATAGGGGTTTTTTCTTTTATGTTTGTTTGGTTTGTTTTCTTTTTCTGTCTGGTTCTATGTTTTGTTTTTTCCTGGTTTAGGCTTTTATTTTTTATTTTTTGTGTAGTTTTATCTGTCCAATTTCTTTCTTTCATTGTCTTTTCTTAATTTTTTGATATGTTCATGTGAGGAAACATTGTCTCTAGTTCTTCTGGTTCACTTCAATATTCTTTTGCTTTCTCCTGTGTTCTTTCTCTCCTATCCTCTGTTCCAACCTCCCAAAGTGTGAGTGATCATCTTTCATCCTTCAGCCTTGCTTCTACTGTGTTTCTCTCCAATCTCTATTTTCACCTACCCTCTTAAATTTTCCCTTCCTGGAGAACAATCACTCGACTAACGGGAAACTCACAGTCCACAAGTTCCTGGCTTAGGCTAGATTTCATTATATAACTATAGCTCTTGAAACCTGTGATTAAAGGTACCAAAATAGTAATCTCTACAGTTTGCTGGTTTCTAGGCTGTGCTTGATGCTACTGTTATTGCTAAGTGCACTACTCTAACCAGGGTGCCACACCTGTTGTCATCACATGGTATCCCTTGCATGACCACACCATGGCTGTCTGGGATCACAATCAACACCATGGTCCAACGCCAAAGGACTGGGTGCTACGTCAAACAGACAGCAACTTCTCATCCCTAATAAACTGGGAAAATAGGTTGTCAACAGGGTCTCAAGCTTTAGATCTGAGCCTTACTTCCAGGGCTGAGCCAAGACCCCTCCATTATGGCATCTAGTGGTTCCCATTTCATTTGTCCACTGCCAGTGACATCTTGAAGTGTTCCATTGCTCATCCCAACTTTAGATCTTGAGTTGGAGAAGTTTTGCATTCTAGTTTGGAATCAGTCCTGAAAAGACCTAAGCTACCAAGAAGACATTTCCAGATCAGCCATTTGTTAGTTGAATGACCTATGAGAATAACTTCAAATCCAAATAGTTATGTTTCTTCATCTGGAAATGAGAAAAAGAATGCTACATTAGGATTAGGTGAGGCTTTTGTAGGATAATAAATACATTGAAATATAATACGTGTTAGTTATCACTCACATCCTCTTTTTTTTGTGGCGGGGGAGAATTGGAGATTGAACTCAGGCCCTTGTGCTTGCCAGGGAAGCACTTATTCCACTGAGCCATCTACCTGGCCCCTCACTTCCTCTTTTATAACATTGCTATGTCTTATAATTATGTCATTTAGAACATGTGGTTTTCTTTCTTTCTTTCTTTTTTTCTTTCTTTCTTTCTTTCTTTCTTTCTTTCTTTCTTTCTTTCTTTCTTTCTTCCTTCCTTCCTTCCTTCCTTCCTTCCTTCCTTCCTTCCTTTCTTTCTTTGGCACAGGGTCTCACTAAGCAGCTCAGACTCATAGTGTCCTCCTTCCTCAACCTTCCCAGTGCTGGGATTACAGGTGTACGCCACCACACCTGCTTTCAGTGGCTAGCTCAGCATGGGGCTGGCATGGCATGCTGTACTGGGAATCAAACCCAGGCCCTTGAGCTTGCCATGCAGGCACTTAGACTGCCAAGCTAGCTCCCCAGCCTTAGAACATGTGGTTTTCAAGGGCACAAGGGCACACAGAAAACAAAGAGTGAAAGAACGCACAGATTTCAGTTTCATTGGCCTAGAAGGGACCCGTGTCACTTCTGCTCCCAGATCCTGGCCAGGAGCAGTCCACATGATTTCCCCTATTTGCACTGATTATTGGGAGATATCTGCATGCTACTAGGCAAGCACTGACTGTTTTCTCCACAGGTCCTTTGCCTCGGTGAGTCATTGGGAAAATCACAAGCACATGTACACAAAAACCTGAGCTATGGAACAGGTGCTTCTTAAATTCAGATGTGTTAGCAGGTTTTCTATCCCTGTGACAAAATACCAAAAGGAAGAAAGATTTACTTTGGTTCACAGTGTCAGCCTATGGTCTCTTGTACCTGCTACTTTTTCCTGTCAGGACAGGGAGGTGTGGCAAGAGCTGGAGGAAGCAAATGTGAAAAAGGCTACTTATTTCATGGTGGTGGAAGGCAAACAGGGAGACAGAAAGGAGTTGGGATCCTAATATCTCCTGTAAGGGAAAATATTTTAACAATCTAATTTCCATCCACTAGGCTCTATCCCCTAAGAGTTGTATACTGCCCAATAGCTTCACCAGCTTGGGATCAATGGATCTTTAGGGAAAAATCAGGAGTGTCAGGAAATTTTGCTTTCACGGAAGACCTTTATTTTGTTCGCTGATCATTTTGTTCTTGATGAGAGAAGTGGTTTCCACTTGTACTACGCATGAGGGTCTTTTGGCTTACAAGCCGCAGTTTGGCATGTCTGACTGCTGAGGGTATTCAGCTGCCTGAGATAACCATGAGACTACTGTGTTTTACTCCCAACTCTTCCCTAGAGTCAGAGACCAACTTCTATCCCTCAAATCAAAGCTATAGGCAAAGTCTGTCTCAACTATAACTGACCTTTGCATTGGCAAGGCTGTCACTTTCTATTTTCAGGAAAAAATTTTTATATGTAGCTGGAAGAAGAAGTAAACAATTCATGGAACCTAGCACAAGACATAAAATCAAGGCAATACAATAGCAATAACATTAGACATTTACTGAGGATTCATTTAGCGCCAGCATTCTATCAAATGTTATACAGGAATTGTTTCATTTAAGTCTTTTAAATGCACTGTAAAGAAAATCTCAATTATTTTATAGTTTTTTAAGAGAAAAGAATGAAAGAAAGAAAGAGAAAGAGAGAAGAAAGAGAGGAAGCAAGCAAGCAGAATTTCACCAAACAAAATGATAGGAATTCAACAATGGTCCTTATATTACATAATATCTTCAAAATAGTTGTTTAGAGTACCAGATATAAGCATGCAAGATTAGTCCAAAACAAGTTATAACAAATTAAAAGGTAGAGGAAAAAAATTTTGAGCATTAACTGCTCCTTTCAATAGACTCACAGAAATCAACAATGCAATTGTTCAAGCTATCCTTCACATGTATACATCAATATAACCTTTTCCCTTTCTTCTTTCATCCTTTCAACCTTTTCCACATTCCGGTTGTTCCTTCCCTTTGAACAGATCCTTTATCTTTCACACCATCTATTGTACCTTCGGATTTTATTTACTCTTTCAGGTTCTTATGCTAGTGAGACAATACTGTTTGTGCATATGGGTCTGATTTATTTTACTTACCAGTACAGTCTGTAGTTTCATCTATTTATCTATAAAAGCCTCACATTTATCTTTTTTTATAGCTAAATAATACTCTGCTGTGTAAAAATACCACATCTTTTTATCCATTCCTCAATTGATGGGCATTTGGGTTGTTTCTAAGATGTAGCTATGATAAATTGTACTTCTATAAAAATGGGTGAACATATATCACTGTGGTACTATGTTTTTAATTCTTTTGGAAAAATATCCAGGAGGGAGAGCTGGGTTTAAATGGGACCTCTAATCCTAGCTTTTGAGGAACTTCCACATTGAGTTTTACCAGTCTGCACTCCCACCACCAGTGCAGAATGGCTCCTACAGCCCCTCCAGCATTTGTTACTGGCTGACTTCTTGATGATAGCCTTTCTTTCTGGGGTGAAATGAAAGCTCAGGTGTGGTTTTTTTTTTAATGTATTTAGTACAAGGGTCTACAGGGTCTCACTACACATATCAGACATGTAGAGATCCTTCCTGTTTATCAGCCTCCCAAGTGCAGGCATTACAGGCACATGCCAACCATGCCCAGTCTCATTCACAGTCTAAGAGTGCCCTGGAGGCAAGGCCAGCACAGCAGGCAGGGGATCAAACCCCTGGCCCCTGGGTCTACCTAAGCAGGCGCTTTAATCCACTGAACTATGTGGCAGGCCCTCAGTGTTGTTTTAATTTTCATTTCTTGAATGACTACTGATATGAACATTTTTTCATATATTTATTTACCATTTGTATTTCTACCTCTAAGAAGTGTGAATTCATCTCAGAAATCCAATTTTGGAATGGGTCTTTGAATTTCGAGAGCCTGATTTTTTAGTTCTTTATATGTTCTAGATAAAAACCCTTCATCTGAGTGACTTTTAAGATATTTCCCCCAATTTGTGGGTTGTGATTTTACACAGAAATGGATTTCTTTTATATATATCAGGTGATTCTTAAACTCAGCTGTGTTAGTAAGTTTTCTGTCCCTGTGACAAAATACCAAGAAGAAGAAAGATTTACTTTGGCTCACCATTTCAGTCCATGGTCTCTTCGACCTGCTACTTTTTCCTGTCAAGACAGGGGGTTGTGGCAAGGGCTGGGAGGAGCGAGTGTGGAAAAGACTACTCACTTCATGGTGGTGGAAGGCAGACAGAGAGACAGAAAGGAGTTGGGATTGTACATATGGCACAGTGTCTTACTATGCAGCTCAGACTTGTAGTGATCCTCCTGTTTTCGGTTTCCCCAGTGCTGGAATTACAAGCATGTGCCACCATGCCCAGTCTGGGACTTTCTTTTGATGTGCAGAAACTTCTCAATAAGAAAATATCCCAGTTGTTAATTGTTTGAAGTACTTCCCATCTCATGTAGTTTGGTTTTTATTAACGAATTCTCTGCCTATCCCTATGTCTTCAAGATTTCCATTTACTTTCTCTTTCAGTGGATTTAATGCTTCTATTTTAATGTTTAGATCTTTAATCCTTTTGACTTTAATTTAGTACATAGTGATAGATCCGGATCTAGTTTTAATTTTCAGCATGTGGAAAGCCAGTTTTTCCAGCACCATTTATTAAAGAGGCTATCTTTTTTCTGTAAACATGTTTGGCCCTTTGTCAAAGATAAGGAGGCTGAGTGTGTTTGTAGTTGTGTCTGAATCTTCTAATTTGTTCCACTGATGACTAAGGTCTGTTTCATTGTGGTTTTTGTTGTTGTTGTTGTTGTTTGGTTTGGGGTTTTTTTGTTTGTTTGTGTTTTGTTTTGTTTTTTCCAGTGTCACATTGATTTTATCACAGCTTTGTAGTATAATTTCAAGTTGCTGATTTTAATGCCGCCTGCCTTTCCTTTGTTGCCCAGGATTGTTTTTGCTATTCTAGGTCTCCCCTGGTTCCAGTTGAATTTTAGGAATGTATTCTTTAGATCTGTGAGGTATACTAATGATGTACTATTTGATATTGTGAAACATACTAATGACATTTTAATTGGTAATGCATTGAATCTCTGTAACAATTTTGAGAGTATGGTCATTTTCACAGTATTGGTTCTTCCTAGCTAGGAGCACTGAATATCTTTCCATTTTCTGAAGTCCTCTTTGTTGTCTATTTTCAGAGTACTGTAATTTTCACTGTATAAATCTTTTACTTCCTATGTCAGATTTTCCTAAGTATTTCATTTTTATGGATGCTATTGTGAAAAATGTATTTTGCTTAATTCTCTCTTGGTGTGTTTGTGTACAGAAATGCTGTTGATTTTTGAGTGTTGATTTTGCATCCTGCTATGCTGCTGAATTTAGAAATTAAATCTACAAGCCTCTTGGTGGAGTTTTGGAGGTCTTCTATGTAGAGTGTCATGTAATTTGCTAATAATGATAATATCACTTCTTCTTTCCAATCATTATTACTTTTATTTCTCTTTCTTATCTAATTGTTCTGGCTTATGTTTCCAGAACTGTACAGAATAGTAGTGGTGACAGTGTACATTCTTGTCTTATTTCTGATTATAAAGTGAAGCCTTTCAGTTTTTGTCCATTTAGTGTGATATTGGCTATTGGTTTGTCATAGATGGCTTTTATCAGGTTGAGGTAAAGACCATTTATTCCAATTTTCTATAGTTTTTTTTTTTATCATGAATGATTGTTGGACTTTGTCAAAAGCTTTTTCTGCATCTATTAAGATGATCATGTGATTTTTGTCTTTGCCCCTGTTCATGTCGTATATTACATTTATTCATTTGTATGTATTGAACCATCCCTATATTCCTGGATGAATCCCATTTGGTCATGATGTATAATCTTCTTGATGATTTTCTGCATTCTGTTTGCAAGCATTTTTTTTTTTAAATTTAGTACAAGATCTTGTTATGTAGCTCAGACTCACAGTGATCCTCCTGTCTCAGCCTTCCCAGTGCTGGGATCACGGATGTGCACCACCAGGCCCAGTTTCAGTGACTGACATGGCATAGGATGGCTTGTGGTACCAGGGATCAAACCCAGGTCATTGCACTTGCCAGACAGGCCCTTAGACCACTGAGCTATCTCCCTGACATGCTAGTATTTTTCTGAAGTTTTTTGCATATAAGTTCATTAGGAAGATTGGCTTGTAGCTATCATTTTTGGTTGGGTCTTTCTCTGGTTTTAGTATCAGAGTAATACTTGCCTCCAGGAATGAGTTTGGGAAAATTACTCCCCTCTCAATTTCATTGAAAGGTTTGACGACAGTTGGCATTAAATCTTCTCTACATGTATTATAGAATTTAGCTATGAATCCATCAGGACCTGAGCTTTTCATTTTCAATGTCATTGATTGATACTGGTTTATTCTGAATTTTTAGATTTTCTTGATTTAGCTTTGGTAATTCATATGTACCTAGGAATCTATCCACTTCTTCTGTGTTTTCCATCCTATGAGAGTAAGGTTTTTTCAAAGTACATAATGAGGATCTTCTAAATTTCTATAGAGTCTCTCAAGATTTTGACTTTTTCATTGCTTATCTCATGTATTTGAATTTTTTCTTCCCTCTTTTTGATATGGCTAAATGGGGGTTTATTGATTTTATTTATGCTTTCAAAAACAAACTTTTTGATTCATTAATTCTTTGTATGGTTTTCTTGGTGTTCATTATTTTAATTTCTTCTCTGGTCTGTATAATTTCCTGCCTTCTTTGGGCTTGACTTGCTCTTTTTTCTAGGCACTGTATTGTATAATGCTATCTTCAAATTAGTTGTTCAGATTACCAGACATAAATGTGTAAAATTCATGTAAAGGAAAAAAAATGAAGTTATAAGAAATTCAAAAGAGGAAGAAAAAATTAAATTCAAATTAAAATTTTAAAAATCAGAATAACAAGAAATGAATTAAGCGTTAACTGTTCCTTGGCACAGCATTGTGGAATATATTTGGTATATGAAAGTGCCAACAATCAAACACACATCTGTCTAGTATGATGCTCTAATCTCTGGAACACCAGATTCTGCACTTGGGACCTAATAGTGCTTTTGGCACCTACCACTGGTGAGCATGTTTCACAAACACAAAAACTCCTGCATTCTGAGTGTGAGTGAGGATTCAATTAATTCATCTGAAAGACTTAATCTTCAAAATTTATGTATCTGTTCTATATGATGACCAGGCTAACCCTGGTTGGGGATGAATCCAGAATAGGGACTAAAAGGCATCAATGATCCAAGATGACAGCAGGTTTTTTTTCCCAAAGTTTTATTGATAAACAGATAGCAATGAGACAGTTTCAAATTAAATTGGAAGTACAGTTTCAACAAATAATACACTGCATATATTCTTCTTAGTAGTTAATTGCTGTACAAGATGCAGACTTGTGATCCTATTTACAAACACCATTAGAACAAATCATTCTACTCATTAAGAGAATGCAACTATATATC
>NW_004524624.1:6876380-6888547 GCF_000260255.1 Octodon degus | reverse complement strand
AGGTGGAGCTCTACAGAGTTTGGACTTATCCAGCTGTGTCTGGCTCTGGTCTGGCCGCTGTGCTCAGCTCCTTCCTGCTGCGGACCTGGGCTAGGACTGTGTCTGGGGGTTCCTGGAACTCAGCAGAAATTCCTACTAGGTGGGAGGGGTGGGGGAGGTAAGGCGGAGTGGTGGGGGGCGGCCCAAGGGGTGGGAGAGTGTCCGGCCCACACTGCGCCTGGGCTGGGACTGGTCCCGCCGGTGCAGGTTAGCAGGAAGCTCTCCACACGCTTACGGGACCTGGCCTAGGACTGGGTCTGGGGGTTCCCGGAAGTTGGCAGAAATTCCTACCCTTGGTGGGGGAGGTACTGCGGAGTGATGGGGGGCGGCCCGAGGGGGTGGGAGAGGGTCTGGCCCATGCTGCGCCTGGGCTGGGACTGGTCCTCCTGGCCTAGGGTAACAGGAAGCTCTCCACACACACTCACCGGACCTGCGCTAGGACTGGGTCCAGACAGCAGGGTTTTTTGTTTTTATTGTAAGCAATGTGATAGAGGCCCTAGGAGACCAGAAAGAAGAATCTAAAATTTGGAGCTGGCAGAATGAGGAAAGTTCAAGAACAGGCTGGGACTTGAGTAGTATATTAGAACAAATCAGCAAATCCAGAGAGAGAAGTCATTCAAGGCAGAAAGAAACACTGGCAAAGACATGGATTGGCATTCCTGGAACATAGACCTTGATTGGTATAGCCGGAATGTAGACATGAGCTGGCACTGGTTGGAGTGAATAGGCAAGGACTGGTTTTGCTAAAACATAAAACCCAGGAAAAGGCATGGTGAGTACGATTTTAGGAGGCATTACTAGAATTGTCTAGAGAGAAGATTGCCTACTCTTTCACTCATTGAGTATCTACCAAACACCAAAAGATCCCAGGTACCATGTTAGATGCTATGGATATAGCCATCACAAGACATAGAATTTAAATTATGGGGGAGGACAATAAACAAGTAGACAAGAAGGCAACTAATAAGAGAGTTTTAGGGAGATAAGTACATGAATAAGAAGGGTCATGAATGCCAGGCCCAAGCATTTGAGATGGTGGAGAGCCCTTGCAGGTTTGTGGGCAGAGGAGATATGAGGTTAGATCTGCATTCACAGACAAGCAGGAAGCAATCAGAGTGCAGCTGGCATCACAGGCTGGCCAGACACTCTCAGTACAGGACGGAGCATACCAATGGGATCAAATGATGCTACAGAATCTGGACTTCAGTACAATGTGCTCCTTGCCTAGGGCTTCTCCTCCTAGCCCTTCCTCAGTCCTCAAGGACATCTACAGTAAGGACTAGGCACTTCCTAATCACTGAGCTGACTTCATGCTCTGAGAGAACTGGGTGTGGGACACTGATCTTAACAACATAAAGTCTCTGGCTTTGACCCAGGCAGAGGAGTCTGCCTGAGACTTTTCCATTCTGCTGCTGACTGGCTGAGACTCAGCAGGGTCTCCCTAGGGCCCTGTCCATCACTATATGGTGGACAGACTCTGGCTTGGAGCCAAGATCCTTGACCTTGAGCTAGGCTGCTGCTTCTGGCAGGCTGGCTATGTGTCCACAAGCACGCTTCTACCCCCTTCTGGGGCCTGTTTTCCTTTCTCAGGAAAATAGAGACAATAATCCTGCTTTCTCACTCATGTCACAGAGCCTTTTCTCATTTCATTTTCATAGCCAAGGAAGTGGGTTTTCTCATCACTTTGTAGTGATGAGAGGGTTAGTGGATTCTCTCACTGTCTCTGTTACTCTTCTCTTGTTGCTGGGACAAATACCTGACACCCAAATTGAAAGAAGGAAAGGTTTATTTAGCTCATAGTTCCTGGAGGTTTCAGTCCATATTGAGCTGGCTCCAAGGCAGAGTAGCACATGGCAGAGAACAATCTTTCATGGAGGTGGCAAAGAACAAGAGAGAGCAATGGGGTAGCTTTTGCAATGGCAACAGAGAGGAAGTCTGTCTCTCTTAAATTGCATTCAGGCTACCCACCCCAGGCTGGGGGAAGTACTCATACCTAGAATTCCAGAAGTATGAAGACCCATAACCACAGTGGATCATGAGCTAATCTCAAACTCTAGAAGTCCCCATCCTATGACTGCATGAGGCTTTGGGGGTACAACTAGACAGAAACCATAACACTCACCATTTCTTAATCTTCCTTTTATGGACTAAGACAATAAGGCAAAGAAAACTAGATGATTTTCCTGTGATGCAGACCCATTGTCAGCAGTAATCAGAGAAATTAACTTGATCTGAGTACAGAACCTTCTTCTGTGGTTCCGATGAGTGTGCCTTAAAGGTCCATGTGTAACATCTGGATTCCAGAGTAGCAGTATTGGGAGGTACCATGAACCTTTAAGAGGTAAGACTTAGTGGCCGGTCTTGGGGTCACTGAGTGTGTGTCTTCCAAGGGAATTGTGTAGTTCTGCCCATTCTTCCACCCTCTCTCTGCTTCCTGCCTTGAAAGATCACCTTCTACCATGTGCTCTCACCATGTCCATCCTCTGCCCTGGCAGAAGTCAGAGCAACAACCACCCATGGCCCTCTCCATGCCAAGTTTTAACCTCCAAGTATGAGATAAGAAAAACTTTTCTCCCCAGGAAGCCAACTGCCTCAGGCATTTTATGGTAGGGATACAAAGATGACTAGTGCCTCATCCTTTCCCCTCTAATCCGTACCTCTTCCCGGTGTACACAGAACTCTGTGCACAGCCTAGAGGAGAGAGAAGTGATTTGAGAACTACTAAGAAAGTACTGTTTAGTCTGAAGTTATACCAAGATAGGAGGAATATGCACTCACACACTATTGCATAGTGGGATGTTTACAGCTGACACAAAGGCACTGCATGTTCCAAAACAGCTATGAATGGGACTTTTGAGTGCTCTCACCCCAAAGAAACAACAAATGTGCTCAGTGATAAGTATGTTAAGTACCCTGATTT
The DNA here is from genome assembly GCF_000260255.1 of Octodon degus. NCBI lineage: Eukaryota > Metazoa > Chordata > Mammalia > Rodentia > Octodontidae > Octodon > Octodon degus. The sequence continues at coordinate 6,885,588 of NW_004524624.1, read as the reverse complement.
AATCATTATGTAATATATGCATCACACTGTACTCTATAAATATGCATAATTATGTGTCAATAAAAAGAAACATTAGTGGGACCAGACAGATGAAAGAATACTCAGCCCACAGGGAGGAGAGATAGGGCTCTGAGCCATGAAGAGCAAGGCTTTGGTGTAGCAGGAGGGGATCCCAGGGCTCGGCAGGGCTTGAGGCTACAGACCTTGGGAGGTCTCAGTGTGAGCTCACACTTGACTCCAAAAAGCCATCTGAAGGTGTGGGCTATTTCGTGTCCCAGAAGAAGCCTCTACATTCAAGGGGCCATGATGGGAAACAAGGAGGCAATTCAAGAGGCAACTGCATTGTTGCAGGGGAGAGAGGCATGTGGCCTCTGCTGGGTGGTAGCCACATGAGTGGGAAGACAGTGACTGTGGCAGTATATATCACAGAAGAGGTGACAGACATGGAAGAGTGGGAAAAGATGACCTTGGAAAATACTGTGCAGTACTTGGTAAGAACCAAGGGTCTCAGAGATAGTGCTGGTAGCTCATTCTCTCTGGAATTAAAGGCTCCTTAAGAACTTTGTAAAACACCCAAACCGAGAAGGCACAGGTGAGCACAACTAGACTTGGAACTTGCTCTATCTCTATCACCTTCACCTTCCTGACCTCACTCCCTCTATCTCAAAATCAGGGATATAAATTGCCCACATCTCACAGGATTTTTGAGAAAGCAAAGATGCTAGCTTCTGCCATTTGTGTTCAAACTATTGCATGCTCTTTGTAACAATGGACTGGGCATATCCGGCATGCCAGCTCCTGAGGCATATGTTCTACACATGGCCTTAGGAATCTCAGCACCACAATGAGGTCAGCATGGCCCTTTACTTTATTACTCAGTGAGGCTCAGAGACATGAAGTGGTTTGTCAAAGGTCACACAGAGATTAAACATAAAGTTGGAATTCAAACACAGAAATATCTTGTTCCAAAGCCTGCACTTCTAAACACCACACTAGTTAGCTTTAAGATGCAGTCTGCACAAGTAACAGAAAATGCAAGAGAAGGTGCTGACCCCACAGGAATTTGTCATTCTCAAACATCAAGAAATCCAGCCTTAAGTAATTCCAGGGTAGAAGCAGGTAGTTCAACTATGTCATCAAGGACCTATGCACCTCCTTAGGGACTTATTGACCCACATAATGTGACAGTGAGCCCAGGTGATGTCCAAGGCTCTATCATATAAAGGGATCTCACTACTACCAGGTTCCCTGGAACACATTTGTTGGTGGTTTGAGTCACATGCTGTGAGGTGACCCGACTCATCCACACAATGTAAGAGGTCCCATGTGCAAAGGGAGAGACACTGGTCCCTCTGAGCACTTCTGCCCTCCTGCTTTTCCTGCTGTAGACACATCTCATCAAGATATGCAGCCCAGTGCACTCTACACTTTTCTATTTTCCTGTCCTCCAGAAATCATGAGACAATTGTTTTCTTTCAGATCACAGGATGGGGTAATTTTTTACTTGGGGGTAGATAATTAGAGTCCATGATCAGTTTAGGCTAACAAGATTTCATCTCCTGTGGTTGAACACATTGCCAGTTACATAAAACTAGAGCTGCATCAGCAAGGAAGATGGGGCAAGAAACCAATGTCTACTCCCAGCCAGAAGTTTCGTAGATGGAAGAACTTCCTACCAAATTCTTGGTGACCACAGAATCCTGGGAGCTATCTCATGAGTTGCACTTAGCCTTTGCTCTGATGGTTTAGTTGCTATAATATTTATGTAAGAGTTGAAAATGTTAGCAGCTCTTGGTTCAGGTCCCTAGATTGCTAACATGCCCTGCTTCTTGCTGTAGGCAGCTGATTAAATCATTCTACTGACCTTGAGAACTTTTCTGGGTCAAGCTCTCTGCAGGTTCCATAGCACAGAAATGAAAATATACTCCTGTCCTGGGGTCTGAGCCCTCTCAGAGTCAAACATAGGCATGCATAACACAAATTAATGCCAGCTCCAGCAGAAAGAAGGTGGTGTTTGTAAGGAAATACATAGATGTGAAGAGAGCCCTAGCCTTGCCGGCCACTTCTGAGTGGGAGGAGATGGAAGCTGGCAGGGAAGGGACACTGTGGCAGCAGGAGGAGGAGCACTGCAGCGGCAGACCAGTGCCTGCCCATGTTTCCTGCTGGTCTCCCCCTTGCTCTCTGCACTACTTCCAGGGGGTATTGCTTTTGTGTAGCTTGCTTCCTTTTTCCAGTTTTTACTAAACTTATCATTTAGACTTCAAATCAGATATTACCTTTTGTGATGGTTGATTTGGATTGTCAACTTGGTTGTTTTAAGAAGCCCCTAAGGAATTAGTGAGGCACATTTCCAGGTGTCTGGAAAAGTGATTCCTGAGATGATTTTTGGGCACACAGCAAACTAGAAGGGCGACAGCACTAGTGAAGGCCCTGATTAAAAAAAAAAAGCAGAAAGAGGAAAAAAACCACCCTCTGCTCCCTCCTGGGCTGCATGAGGTGAAACAAGTGACTTTTTGCTACCACTTCCTTCCACCATAACGCTTCCGCCTAGCCATAGACTTAAAAGCAATGCAACTATCTAACTGTGGATCAAAATTTCTGAAATCATGAACCAAAATAATCTTTTTCTCCTTTAACTTGTTATTCTCGAGTGTTTTGTCACAGTAATGGAAAGCAGACTAACAAGCCTCTTTAGATACGTAGTATTTCCTGGTCACTCAGTGTTAGCCCAGGCTTCACATGACACAGCCTCACCCACACTAATTGAACAACTGGAAGTTATTCCTTGTAGTGAGAGCACCAAGCCCAGAGTCCATCTAGTAAGTGATGAGGGTGCCAACAGGGTGGCTGCCTCCTAAGATGACTGTCCTGTGACTGGTCTGGCTGAGGTGCCCCTGGCTCCTGCTATCTTTAGGAACTATTGTCCATCCCCACAGAGTCAAACCACTAGCCAGTGGTAGGGACAGCAGAGACAAAGTTTGGAAATGGACAAGTACCGGAGAGTGACAAGTGCCAACCCGAGGTGCACAGGAACCAAGGAGAGAAGGGAGCAGCCACTCAAGTTGCCCTCCTGATGGGGTGCTAGGCTTCACATACAGTCAAGTATCCTAGTTCAGGCCCATGGTCAGGGTCTCAGCACAGACAGCAGATCTACTTGTGGCCCAGCTGGCACAGGAACCAGTGCATTACATGTGCCAGGTACCACATTAGGATCTTTACAGACCTCCTTCCCTCCCATCCTCATTGCACATGGAGGGCTTGGAGGCCCATGGAGGCCCCTGACTGGCTTGCTCACAACCCAGCTTCTGAGGAAGGATAGGCCCCTGTTGTTCCCTTCCCAGCACTCACTAATATCAGAAACAAAGGGTCCTCAAATTACTGACACTAGAGTCACAAAGGGACCCCCCATAATCAGCCTCTGCTTAAATATTTGCTACAACAGGGGATTCAACCCATGTCACTACAAAAAGTTCCCACCAGGCAAGTTTGGGATGAAATGAAGGTACCATGCCCTGGTAAAGGATCCTAATGAAAGGCTGAATAACCTGAAAGCAATGTTATCAGGGTTTTATGAAAATCTTCACGAGCAAAAGGAAAGGCTGAAGCTGGGGGTTTAAGGACTGGAGATTCTGGGGTTTAGGGACTTGCTACTGGGAGGTGACAGAGGGAATATTGTCAAAGTCAAGGTTGAATGTGTACCTTCTTCTGCCTGTACCAGGACCCCAAAGACTTTCCTGTCATGTGGCCAAAGGAAGTGTCTCTGTAGCAAGTGCCCTCCAGCTCCATGATGTCACAAGGAACTGGTTGCTTGCTAGGCTGGGCCCTGGCATCTGCACCAATCATCAGATGATGATTAGGGGCCTCTGGAAGCTGTGCCTTTTGGCAGGACAACTTGTGGTTTCATACTGGGCAAATGGCCCAGAAGCCACCCAAATGCCAGGCACTACACAGTAGAAAGTCTTGGATCTGCTTTGGCTCCAGCTGAGGGTGTGAATAGTATTCTTCCTCACGTATTAGAATAGAACAGATCATTCATGCTGCTGTGACTGGATTTATTACTGGATTTAATCCTGCTACAACCCCAGAGGTAAAAATTGATAACTGCTTTGTGGTTGACCAAGATAGGTGCAAGTAGCCTTGGCCTATTTTGGACCTTTGTTCAAATCCTGGCTCTTTGCCTCTTTGAGTTTCAGTTACCCTCTCCCTTAATCCAAAACAGAGAACTGTGAAGATTAGATGAGATGTTCTACATTATTATGGGATCTCAACAGATGCTCACTCCTACTACATCTCACTATGCCTCCCAGGTAGCCTCAAATCCCTAGGCTCAAATGATCTTCCTGCCTCAGCCCCACAGGAAGCTGCAGCTGCAGGTACATGCCATCATACCCAGCAGGAATAAATTCTTTTCAATACCTGACATTTATCCTTTTAAATAGGCTATACAGGCAGGTTTTATGGGCAGAGAGATATCTGTGTGTCCAGCCATAGAATGCAAAGGAAAATGAGAATCTTTCTAGGCAGCTTTATTTTCCCTTTATCATGTTATTATGGAGTTCTCTCACTCTGCTCAGAGCTGGAGACACAAAGATGAAAATAGATGGCTCTTGCCTGGTTCTCCAAGTCAATGAAGAGGGACCTGTTTGAACAAACAGTTCCAACCAGCCAGACCAGAGCTGTCACTGATTTGAGGGCCAGCATCAGAGGGAGCACTGCTTAATGAGTCCTGCCTCATTTTTCCAGAGGACATGAATAGTTAAGCGACACTGCTATGTTCTGAAAGTCAGAGTTACTGGGAAGGCAAAACTGAGGACTGAAAATACAACCAGGTGATGTCAGTGACCAGTGTCTGAGCAAACCTGGCCAAGAGCACTAAAAAAGAAAAAACTGATTCTGCCCTGGAGGTGGACACTACACCAAAGGAAGACTTGAAATTTCAGAGACCCTCTAAGTGTTCTGAGGATCTTCTGAGGGCTGCTGCCTAGGCCTTCAGCTTAGGCTGCTCCTGTGTTATCTGCCATCCTTCTTGTCCCCACGTTCACTTGTGAGCTCATCCACACTTGGTACTGGAGCCTTTCTGACTCTGCTCCTCAGGGACCTCCAGTGCTGTGCTTTCCACCATTTCCTGAAGTATTTTCTGGCACTGACTCCATCTACCTCCCAAGAAGGTGGGACCAGGGCATAACTGCTTGGTTCTGTGCCCACACAAGTTAAAAAGAGATGTGCTTTTGTGTTTTTTTTCCTTCCCCTGAGCTTCTGAAATTTGCTGGCTGATTCACTCCATTCCTGCAGTCTAACAAACACAAAAACACTGACTTATCTTCCCATAAGAGTGGTTTCCAGTAAGGGTGGATCTCCCAATAAGGGTGTATCTGTAACCTGTATGGTTAACTCTTCTTACTTTTTAAAGAAGGAAAAAATGAAGGCTCAAAACAGTTGGATTTTAAAAAGAAGAAGACAAAAATGGAGCTGTCTCCCAATTCCCCTATCAGACACAACACAGTGGCCACCTTTCCCCACAACACTGTAGATCAATTAGTGTCATGCTTGTTGTGAAATGGCCTCCTGTGAAAGGGCTGGGGGAATTTCCATTTACTTAACAAATAGTCTCTGCAGTGTGGCAGGCACTGTTCTACACACTTGGCATTTGGCCATCAACAAGACAAACATGGAACTTGGATTCTAGTGAAGACATAAATAGTAATGGGCAAATACATGAATGAATAAGAATGTGGCAGAGAGTGACTTGTGTTATGAAGACAATACATCAGGATAATGGGCCAGATAGCTACTGGAAGGGAAAGGGATTGCTCAATACATTGGAAGTCGGAGGGAATGCACATGATGGGAAGGATCCAACCACTTTAAGAACTCTGGGAAATATTTTGGGCTATGACAGGTCCAGTGAAAGGGCCCTCAAGTAGGGGCAGCCTTCAGGTGTGCATGAAGCTGCAAAAAAGTTCAGTGTGGCTGGAGCATGAAGAAGCAGACAACTGCCACACTACAGTCAGGTACTGAGAGCCAAGTTGGATAGGCCTTATGTGTTTGTGAAAGAGACAGGGGCTCACCGCACCAGAGAGAAATTAGCTATCTGGATGTTTGTCACAAGAACTAAATGCTGCTTCATTTACAGGGATAGGAGAGAAACTTTCAAGGTATAAGGCCTTGGCTACCTGCTTAGTGGCTCCATGAGGTGTCTGGAGGTTTCCAGGCCTTTGGAGTCCTTCTTTTCTAGTACTATTCCTTACTTCACCAGTTTAGAACATATCACTTCACTTTTTCTACTATTCCCATGAACGCCAGCTCATCCTCAGAAACAGTTCTACAGTTCTCATTTTGCCCAAGGGCCCTGCAGTCTTTTTGAGGTAGGTGGAATCCTGCTTCTAAACACCATCAGGAGAAAGAAGTGGGAGGATTTCACTGTCTCTATAAAAGTACCACACAAAGCAGAAGTGCTCCTGCTTCTGTAACTGCCACAAAGTGGCAGTATTGAACATTAGCCATGCACAGCCCTGTGGACAACGGGCTGCTGCAGCAAGGCAGGATGGCTAGTCAGAACCTTCCTGCTGATGCTATGCTGCTACTCAAACTAGTCTTCTTGAATTCCAGCTCTTTTGAAGGTATATTCTCATACTCAGCTCTACTTTTTCATGCACCAACCTAAAACCAGGTTGTCTGGGGCCAGACGGGACCACATGAACTCAGCTTTTCCCATGAACTCAGACTCTGTTTTCATTACTGATGGAGTTTTCTTTAGGGATTATTAACAGCTTATTTTTTAAAAAAATTCTTTTTACTAACACTTTAAATCAGGAGTATCCCAATGAGATTTTTTAATTCTAAATATCAGAAAGCATGGATTGGAAAATATTAATACCTGCCTTTCCGGAAACCCCTAGCATATTTTGTTTCAGAAGAGAAATTAGATTAAACCAAATCCTGATAAGTATCCTGACTATTTTCAGGAGAACTGAGATGTATTTGTTTTTGTGTGAAATTTCTAGATTTTAAAAATAGCACAGGGGTGCTTCTGGGCCTTTTGGCTAAGATCAAGTGTAAAAATATCACAGAGGCCAGGGAGATAGTTCAATGGTCTAAGCTGCCTGCCTGGTAAGAACAAAGACCCAGGTTCGATCCCTAGTACCACATGCCATGTTGGCACTGTGCCATGCTGGCCACCAAAATCAGGCATGGTGGCTCACGCCTGTAATCCCAGTGCTGGGAAGGCTAAGACAGGAAGATCACTGAGTTTGAGCTGCATAGTGAGACATTGTACCAAATAAATAAATAAATAAATCTCAAAAAATACATTAAAAATATCATAGATCTGTCAACAATAAGAAAACACTATTAATAAATCATTTGTTCAATTTCTGTCATACACACACATTACACTTGTATATATACGTGTGTGTGTGTGTGTGTGTGTGTGTGCGCACGTGTGTGCTTTTCCCAAAATTTGAAAGCTGGCTTTTTTTCCATTATCAATGAGCAAGCAAAACCTGCTTCTGCTGCCAGCCAGACCATTATGTTCCTATCTGAGCATCGACAATGCTCAACAGTCACAGAATATAAACCAAGTCCCAGCGTCGTGGCCTTGCTGCATCTGTGTCCCAAATAAGAGAAAGACAAAGCCAAAAAATTACATAACACCCTTTCCTTTGGCTGATGTGAAAGACTATTGCTATTTTTCATTTTTAGAGAAAATACATTATGAGAAAATGCATTATGAAAAATGAATTAAAATACCCAGTGACTGAATTGCCTTTGTTTGCTAGTATCCTGTCAAGAATCTGATACCATTTTCCCAACTTATAATCATCCAAGTTAAAGCAAAATTCTCTTAAAAATTCTCCCACCCTACTTGAGCACCTTTGCTATGTCACATTCTGCCTGTAGATGCCCAGAGGTGTACTTTCCCCTGCCCCAGAAAACCACATGAACATCCCTCCTGCCACATGAGCACTCCTGGTCATCTCAAAACCTATCTCTATCATCACCATCCCAACTATGCTTTTTCATAATTGCCTGTCAGTGTATTTTCGTATGACAACATTATGTTACTCTCATTTTATCAATATTCCTTGTCACATATTCCCTTATCATAGAATCTTATCACACTTCTTTACTTTGTGATGTTTATTTGAATTACTTCTATGTTTTACTGTAACTATTTGCTTGCTTTCTGTCAGACCTACTGGACCATAAAGCAAAAATTCCCACTCCACAAAGCCAGATGCAAGTTAAGAGTTTAGTGAATGAAGATTCAAATCAAAGGAGATTCAGAAAACTGTTCCTCAGCAAACTAAGGAGAATGAAAAGAGGGAAATGTCAGTCTCATGCATGTTTCTGGCCATTGGAAAAGTCAGTGACATCAACGTTTGGGAAGGAAGTGACTGTGTCTAAAAACAGGATGAGCAACATGAGCCTTGCTGGCTGCCCCCTGGGAGGACCTTTAGGAGTCAGCGAGCAGCTTTCACAGATAGATGGCCACAACACTGGTGGTCCCAGCACCAGAGCCAGCAGTACACTCCTGAGGCTGGCATTGTGGTTGGGCCAGTTGATGCTCACTCTGGTATGGGGCATAACCTCTAAGCTCATGACAGCAACTCTAACACAGCTTGAGCTGACATTCTTTCTAGTAACTCTGAAGGGACAATTGTTCAAAGACGCTCATGTATGTATGCCCTCCATTAATGCATCAGTCCCACTGTGTCATTAAATATTCTGGAAAGCCAGAGAAACTCCCAACCCTGCTAGTAAACAGAACTCAATTAAAACATTTCAATAGCTTCACAAGTATCCATCCCCAGCGCAGTCCTTTTGGCCCACCCAGTGGGTAGAGGTGCTCCTTGTACCCAGTTGGATGGGAAGAACTTGCTCTCTGAAGCTAAGGCTAGGGAGAATCAGCCAGGGAAATTTTATGTTTTTCTGTGGGTGAGGTGAGAACCAGATCAAAATGTGAAAAAAGACATTTTGATATACCTGGGTCTTAGGTTAACAATCTGATAAAATTGTTACAAACAGTTTATTAGAACTATAAACTTAGACTTTCTTTGGAAGTCTGGTATTTTTTACAGTCTCTTTTCATTTATATAAAACACTAAATTTGAGTCATTTGTAGGCAAATGGATGTGCAGTAAGCCAATAATATTAAGTGAAGTAACTCAGACAGATAGGCTTAAATATCATATGCTTTCCCTTGTCT
>NW_004524624.1:6874493-6875710 GCF_000260255.1 Octodon degus | reverse complement strand
ACAAAACAAATTTTATCTGCTCTTTTCCACAGAACAGCAGAAACCACAATATAGTGGTCCAAATCATCCTGTTTGAGATCTAGTCCTAGTCCAAGCCCGGTGAGTGTCTCGGAGAGCTTACAGCTACCATACTCCGGCAGGACCTGTCTGTCCCAGCTGAAGCGCAGCATGGGTGACACCCTCTTCCACCATCTTGGACACCCCACACCACTCCGCAGCACCTCCCCCACCCCGCCCTCCAAGTAGGAATTTCTGCCACTTTCTGGGAACACCAAGATCAAGTCCTAGCCCAGACCCAGTGAGTGTGTGGGACAGTTTCCCATACCAGCAGGACCTGCCATCCCAGCCCAGGAAAAGAGTGGGTAAGACCCTTTTACACCCCCTTGGAATGCCCCCAACACTGTAGCACCCCCCACCCCGCCCACCAAGTAGGAATATCTGGCACATTCTGGGAACTCCCAGATCCAGTCCTAGTTCAGGCCCAGTGGGTGTGTGGGAGAGCTTCCTCTCCCCCTTACTCCAACTTGTCCCCTCCGAACTCAGCTTAGGCTGGGCATACAGCACTGAGGTGAAACCCTGCAGCTGCAATCCCTGCAGAGAGTGTAAGGGACAGAACCACCCAGCTAGTCCAGGAGTAGAACATCTTGCCAGAGGGGCACAACAGGTTTACCCCTAAAGGCAGCAGAAAGAAGGAGCTGAGCACAGCCACCACAACCAAGCCAGGCACAACAGAATAAATCCAAACTTTGTAGCTCTGCACCTGAACTTCAGTAGGTGCTAAGGTTATAACTGCAACAAAGATCTTCAACAAAGGTCAGAAGACAGTGCTACACAAAATGACAATGAGAAGGAGCAAAATGCAATCTCAGAACACAAGCCCACACATAAAAAGTGCAGAGGACACTAACACAGAACAAATGGGGATCACGCAGTTGAAATCAATGAATCAATGGCTTCTGAAATAAAGAAACAGCTGCAGAAAGGTATAGAGGAATTCAGAATGGAAATGAAAAAAGAAATCCCTGAAATAATAACATCTGCAGTAAAGAATCAAATGCAAAAACATGGAGGAAACACAATGCCCACATGGAACAAGTGCAGAGGACACTAGGTCAGCTCAAAATGTATGAATTAATAGCATCGACAGTAAATAAGCAACAGCAGAAAGTCACAGAGGAACTCAGAGCAGAATTTTCTGAAATAAAAAAAGAATTCTC
>NW_004524624.1:6873111-6874253 GCF_000260255.1 Octodon degus | reverse complement strand
TGAGAATAATAGGCATCAATGAGAAAGGAGTCAACACAAATGACATTAAAAAATATGTGCAGTAGTAATAGCAGAAAACTTCCCAAATATGAGGAAACAATCTGACATTCACCTAACCAAAACATACAGAACACCAAGCAACCTCAACCGAATTAAAAACACACCGAGACATATAATAGTCAAGATCCCACAAATTCAGCACAAGAATAATATATTGAAAGCTGCTAGAGAAAAGAAGCAGATCACAATAAAAGAAAAACCCATCAGAATTATTGCCGACTTCTCTTCACAAACCATGAAGGAAAAGAGAGCATGGAGCAGACTACTTCAAGTCCTCTATGAAAACAAATTCCAGCCCAGACTACTATACCCTGCAAAGCTCTCTTGCAAGTGTGATAGAGAAGTGAAACACTTCCATGACAAAGAACAGCTAAAGAATTTCGTGATGACAAAGCCAACTATACACAGGCCATTGAAAGATGTTCTAAGGAGCCGGGGAGATGGCTCAGTGGAATAAGCATTTCCCTGGCAAGTGCAAGGGCCTGAGTTCAATCCCCGGTTCCACCAAAAAAAGAAAAGAAAGATGTTCTAGAGAGGGATCAAAATGATCAGAACTCCACGAATCAGATCAGAAGCAACCAAATAAAAAGGGAAAGCAGTTAGAGGAGAAAAAGGAGAAAATGACAACAGGTAAATAACATGTCAATCATAAGTCATTACATCTCAATTCTAACCATCAATGTAAATGGACTCAATTCACAAATTAAGAGAAATAGATTGGCACAGTGGATTAGGAAACAAAATCCAACAATATGCAGTATACAAGAAACACATTTAAATCATAAAGAGATTCATAGGCTGAAAGTCAAAGGAAGGAAGACAATATTACACACCCCAGCAACTCAGAAAAAAGCAGGGGTAGCAATCCTATTCTCAGACAGTCTCAACTTCAAACCAAGAATGATGAAGCGAAATAAAGAAGGGCACTATATACTGGATAGGGGGAAAATTCAAGTGGAAGAGGTAACACTCATAAATATGTATGCACCAAACACGGGAGCACCCAACTATATAAATCAAATCTTAATAGACATGAAAAATCTAATATCCAATATCATAACCTTAACAGGAGACCTTAAAAC
>NW_004524624.1:6848991-6850738 GCF_000260255.1 Octodon degus | reverse complement strand
AAAAAAAAAAAAAAAAAAGAACCAACTGTTCGTTTATTCTTTGTATTGTTTTGTTTGTCTCTAATTCAATAATTTCTGCTCTAATCTTTGTAATTTCCTGCCTTCACTGGGATTTGGGCTTAACTTGATCATCTTTTTCTAGGAGCTCGAGGTGCAGCGTAATATCACTTGTTTGAGCTTTTTCTGTTTTCCTAATATGTGACTTTACCACTATAAATTTTTCTCCTAAGACAGCTTTCATTGTATCCCACAGGTTTTGGTAAGTTGTGTCTGTATTTTTGTCTGACTGTAAATATTTTTGAATTTTTTCTTTAATTTCATCTGTGACCCACTGATTGCTTAGGAGATTGTTATTTAATTTCCATGTGTTTGTGGTGTTTTTCTGATTTCTTTTGTCAGCAATTTCTAGATTCATTGCACTGTGGTCAGATAGTATGCATGGGAAAATTTTAATTCCTTTACATTTACTCAAGAATGCTTTACGTTTTAGCATATAATCTATATTGGAGAATGTCACATGTGCAGCTGAGAAGAATGTGTACCCTTTTGTTGCTGGGTAAAACACTCTGTAAAGGTCTACCAAGTCCATTTTTTCATAAGTTTGATTTAGTTTTGTTCTTTCTTTGCTGGTTTTTTGCCTAGTTGATCTATCCCTTTGTCACAGTGACATGTTACAATCCCCCATTACAATTGTATTGTTGCTTATTTGATTTTTATCTTATGTAAGTGGGTGCTCCTGCATTGGGTGCATATATATATTTATGATTATTATCTCTTCCTCTTGCAGTTTTCCCTTAACAAGTATGTAGTGACCTTCTTTATCTCTTTGAATGATTTTTGGTTTGAAGTTGATATTGTCAGTAACCAGTATAGCTACCTCTGCTTTTTTCTGATTTCCTGTAGCATGGAAAATTGTTTTCCATCCTTTGACTATTAGTCTGTGAATTTCCTTTTGCATTAAATGTGTTTCTTATATGCAGTATGTTTTTGGATTTTGTTTCCTAACTCAGTCTGCTAGTACATTTCTTTTAATTGATGAATTGAGGCCATTTACATTAACAGTTATAATTGATACATATTGGTTTATCTTTGTCATGTTATTTTCCTATTATAGGTTTCACACATTTTCCCTCTTTTCAATTACTTTCTCTGTTGCTTGGCTCCTTAATGTTGTTGTTGAAGCTGTGGTGACTTTGTCTCCTTCTAGAATATCTGTCAGTACTCTTTGTAGGGTTGATTTGGTGATCATGAATTTCTTCAGTTCTTTGTCATGGAAGGACTTTCTTTGCCATTGAATTTGATAGTTTTACAGGGTACATCAATCTGGGTTGACAGTTATTTTATCTCAGGACGTGAAACACTTCACTCTTCTTGATTTGATGGCTTGTGTTGATTCTAATCATGATTAGCCCATGATTCTAATGGGCTTCCCATTATAGGTGGTCCATTTGTTTTCTCTAGGATCTTTTAATATTCTATTCTTTTGTTGAATTTCTGAGATCTTGATTATTATATGTCTAGGTGTAGATTTATTATGATTATGTTTGTTTAGAGTTCTATATGCCTCACTTACCTGAGGCTTTTGTCTTTTTAAAAATTATTTATGTATTTGGTACAGGATCAGTGTCTTGCTATGCATCTCAGACTCATAGCAGTCCTCCTGTTTCAGACTCACCAGCACTGAGAGTACAGGTATGCATCATCACACCCCACTTTGGTGGCTTGGTCAGCAGGGTCCTTGCACTTG
>NW_004524624.1:6844167-6846944 GCF_000260255.1 Octodon degus | reverse complement strand
CTATTTGTTTCTCGATTATACTGTGTAAAAAAAATACTGTTTATAGATATAGATAAATATCTTTCCCTCAGTCCCTCTCCAGTCCTTCTCCTCAACTCAGTAGCTCTTTATTTTCAATAAGTGCAGGGATCCATTGGTCTCACTGTGATCAGTTCTACCCAGTGAGAAATGGCAGCAGCAATGAGAAAAGATAGGCGAGAAGACAAAACCTGGGCTAGGTGGTCACTGGTCTGCCTGATAGGCAAGACTAACTCAACACACAAGAAAACCTATGCTTATTTATACTTTTGCAGTTAGTAACATGTGACACAAGGTTTCCTAGTGACTAATAGTTGACCTTAACCAGACAGGATCTTTATTTGAGGACTGAGGTAGCTTGTTTGCTTTAGGCACTGAGGCCTAGTCCCACCTACACACATTTGATCAATTTCATAACTTCTCTGGCTCCCAACAAATAAGTTCATTTCCTTTTCCCGGTATCTATTGTACCCCTCAGATTCCATTTTCTCTTTCAGGTTCTCACACTAAGGAGACAATTCAATGTTTGCACAAGCACGTTTGATTTATTTCACTTAAGAGTATGGTCTCTAGTTGCATCCATTTACCAATAATAGACTCAAGTTTATCCTGTTTTATAGCCGAATAATACTCCATTGTGTAAAAATACCACGCCTTATTTGTCCATTCCTCAGTAGATGAGCATCTGGGTTGTTTCTGGTATTTAGCTATGATAAATTGCACTGCCATAAGCATTGGTGCACAAATATCACTGTGATATGAGGTTTTTAGTTCTTCTGAAAAAATACCCAATAGGGGAATAGCTTCCTTGAATGGGATCTCCTATCCTAGATTTTGAAGGAATCTCCTCACTGATTTTTATAGTGGTTGTACCAGTCTGCACTCCCACCAACAGTGGGAGGAGTTCCTTTTTCCCCACAGCCCCTATAGCATTTGTTATTTGTTGACTTCTTGATGTTAGCCATTCTTTCTGGTGTAAGATGATATCTCAGTGTAGTTTTAATTTGCATTTCTCAAATGACCAATGATGTTGAACATTTTTTTCACATATTTACCTTCCATTTGTATTTCTTCATGTGAAATATGTTTATTCATCTCAGATGTCCATTACTTGATTGGGTCTTTCAATTTGGGAAGTCTGATATTTTTAAATTCTTTTCATGTTCTAGATAGAAGGCCTTTTTCAGAGGGACAGTATAATTTTTTTTCCAGTTTGTTGGTTTCTTTTTACTCAGAGATTCCTTTGAAGTACAGAAAATTTTCAGAAAGATGAGATCCCAGTTGCTGATTCTTTGAAATATTTCCTGTGCAGTTTGGTTTTTATTCATGAACTCTCTACACACCTCTGTCTTTAAGATTTTTATCTGCAATTTCCTCCAGAAGTGTTTCTGTTTTAATATTTAAATCTTTAATCCATTTTGACTGTAGTTTTGTGCATGGTAATAGATATGAGACTCTAATTTTACCCTTTGGCATGTGGAAATCCAGTTTTTCCAGCACCATTTATTAAAGAGGCTATTTTTCTTCCAATGAACATGTTTGGCCCCTTTATCAAAGATAAGGTGGTTGAGTGTATTTTCAGTTGAGTCTGTATCTTCTAATCTGTTTCAGTGGCAGTACCAGGGACTAAACTCAGGATGTTGCACTTGCCAGGCAGGCACTTATGCCACTGAGCTATAACACCAGTCCCCCTAATCTGTTTCATTGATCCTCAGGTCTATCTCTATGCCAATAACATGCTGTTTTATTACAGTAGCATTATAGTATAATTTCAGGTCAAGGATTGTAATACCTCTTGGCTTTCCTTTGCTTCCCAGGATTTCTTTTGATATTCTGGGTCTCTTCTGGTTCCACATGAATTTGAAGAAAGTTTCTCTGGCTCTGTGAGGTATACTAGGGTATTTTAATCAAGACTGCATTGAATCTGTATAACAATTTTGGGAGTATGGCCATTTTCACACCATTGGTTCTTCCTATCCAGGAGCATGGAATATCTTTCCATCTTCTCAACTCCTGTTCAATTTCTTCTCTCAGAGTACCATAACTTTCACTGTATAAACCTTTAACTTCCTTTGTGAGATTGATTCCTAAGTATTTCATTTTTTTGAATGTTATTGTGCATGGTGTAGTTTCCTAATTTCCCTCTTACTGTGTTCATTATTTGTGTACAAAAATACTACTGATTTTTGTGTGCTGACTTTGTATCCTGCTATGTTGATGAATTTGGTGCTTAAATATACAACATTCTTGGTGGAGTTATTGGGATCATCTATGTAGAGTACCATGTCATCTGCAAATAATGATAGTTTCAATTCTTCTTTTCCTATCTTTATTCCTTTTATTTCTCTTTCTTGTCCAATTGCTGTGGCTAATGTTTCCAGAACAATTGAATAAGAGTGGAGGCAGTGAATATCCTTCTCTTGTTCCTGATTTTAAAGTGAAGGCCTTCAGTTTTTTCCCATTTAGTATTATATGAGCTGTTGCTTTCTCATAGATGGCTTTCATCAGGTTGAGATATAGACCATCTATTCCAATTCTCTGTCGGGTTTTTTTTTCATGAATGAGTGTTGGACTTTGTCAAAAACTTTTCTGCATCTATTGAGATGATCAGGTGGGTTTGTTCTTGGTTCTATTGATGTGTTGTATTACCTTTATGGATTTGCATTGTTGAACCATCCCTGCATTCCTGGGATCAATCCCACTTGGTAGTGACATGTAATTTTCTTGATGATTTGCTGCATCCTGTTTGCTGCTATTTT
>NW_004524624.1:6829128-6837917 GCF_000260255.1 Octodon degus | reverse complement strand
GATGAATTGAGGCCATTTACATTAACAGTTATAATTGATACATATTGGTTTATCTTTGTCATGTTATTTTCCTATTATAGGTTTCACACATTTTCCCTCTTTTCAATTACTTTCTCTGTTGCTTGGCTCCTTAATGTTGTTGTTGAAGCTGTGGTGACTTTGTCTCCTTCTAGAATATCTGTCAGTACTCTTTGTAGGGTTGATTTGGTGATCATGAATTTCTTCAGTTCTTTGTCATGGAAGGACTTTCTTTGCCATTGAATTTGATAGTTTTACAGGGTACATCAATCTGGGTTGACAGTTATTTTATCTCAGGACGTGAAACACTTCACTCTTCTTGATTTGATGGCTTGTGTTGATTCTAATCATGATTAGCCCATGATTCTAATGGGCTTCCCATTATAGGTGGTCCATTTGTTTTCTCTAGGATCTTTTAATATTCTATTCTTTTGTTGAATTTCTGAGATCTTGATTATTATATGTCTAGGTGTAGATTTATTATGATTATGTTTGTTTAGAGTTCTATATGCCTCACTTACCTGAGGCTTTTGTCTTTTTAAAAATTATTTATGTATTTGGTACAGGATCAGTGTCTTGCTATACATCTCAGACTCATAGCAGTCCTCCTGTTTCAGACTCACCAGCACTGAGAGTACAGGTATGCATCATCACACCCCACTTTGGTGGCTTGGTCAGCAGGGTCCTTGCACTTGACAGGTAGTTGCTTAGACTACTGAGCTATCTCCCCAACCCATGCCTTGCTTACCTGTATGTCAGATTCCTTGCTCGTGTTTGGAAATTTTTCTGCTATTACTTCTACTAGTAGTCTTTTTATGTCATTTGTGCTCTCTCTTGCTGCTTTATTAAGACCTATTATTTTTATATTGTTTTTTTATATTTTTATATTTTAATTGTGTTATTCTTATATTGTACCATCTTGTAGCTGCTGAATTATTTCCCAGCTACTTGTTAGTTTTAAGAGATCTTTCCTTTCACATTCATTAGCTACACCACTGTGTTCAAGGTCTGAAAGTCTATCTTCAGTTTCATTTAAGCAATTTTTCCAGCTTCCAATGAAGCTCTTAGTTTCCTGGGTAGCACTTTGACTCTTGTTTCATGCATTCTAATTCTTTCCTGTATTGTTTATTCAGTGTTTCCTTCATTTATCTGTTCTCCTCAATTTTTTTATCCATGTCTTCTTTAGCTATGCTGAGCAATTCTTTCACAACTGTTGTCATTTCTTTTTTGACCTGAGAGATTATTTCTGATCTTATTTCTTCTATAGCCTGATGAAACTTGTTTCTTTACTTCAGTTGCTATCATTTGAGAAATTTCAGGTGTGTGATTTCCAGGTTCTTGTATATTTTTGTGTCCTGGATTTGTTCTCGGTGGGCTGGAGGATTGAGATTGCTTTTTGTTCCTGTGTTTTGGCATTTTTGAAGGTCCTTGTAATCACTCAGATTTAGCAGTGATGGAAGAGTGGTGAAGCATGTGTCAGTAAGATTTCTACTACAGTGGGGAGCATGGTAGGACTTACCAACCATCTCACTATTAGTGGAGGTGACTACCCTATACTCAACAAAGCTTCAGTGTAGGTGGTGGATTTTGGGTAGATTCATCAGGATCCCACAGGCCACCCAAAATCCTCCTAACCTCTTAAAAGGGTAGACCAGTGCCAGCACAAGCCCCACACCTGCACACTGGGGAACCAAGGGATACAGTTTTTCAGAGTCCCTGAGGCTGTCTAGAGTCCTCCACAGTTCTTAAATGGCACCATGAAAGCTCCATGCCAGTACATGCTGGATCCACATATCACAGCTCTCCAGAGTCCTGTGATCTGCTCAGGGTCCTCCTAAGTTCTTAAAAGGTTTGGCTGGCACCAGCACAAGTTCCATGCCTGTGGGCATGGTCAGAGCTTACCAGAGTCCTGCAGGCCACCCAGGGTCTTCCACAGTTCTTAAATGGCACCAGCAAAGCTTCTCACCTGCGTGCATTGGGCCAATAAATCATAACTCTCCCTGGTTTTTAACCTTTATATATGATAATTAACTTTATAAGATCTTATAAATTAATTTGATGCTGTAAAAATAAAAAGGCAATGGGATGGGGAAAAAAAACTGAAATGTGCTCTGTACATGTACCAATTCCTTACAGTGAATGTAATCATATGTACTACAAATATGCTAATAAAAGTCAAAAAAGAAAAAGAAAAAGAAGTACCTCCCCTAAACACTCGGGAACTTAAAGACAGTGAACTTGGATAATAAACACAAGTAGATTCCCCAAGGACTTCTTTCATGCGGGATGTAGAACAGTGTCCTGAGAAGATATCAGCCCCTACCTCCTATACTGTGCCCTCCTCCCTTGCCCTAGGATGCCTTCCCATTTGTTTCCTATTTATGGCTTTACTTCTCTGGGCTGTTATGTAATTGATACCACAAAACCAGTTCTCAGCGTCTTTGATTTCCAACATCCATGGCATGGTATGCATTAGATGTAAAACAGTAATACAGAGCAAGGTAATAAAATGTATAAACTCTTAATATAAAACTATTATGGGTTAAATTGTATCCCCTTAAAAATATCAAGCTCCTAAGCCCCAGTATTGGTGAATATGTCTTTATTTAGAAACAAAATTATCTTACTGCATGTTTTCTTGCTATAACAAAATATCAGAGGCTAGATACTTCATAGAGGAAATAATATTTTCAAGTTCATCATTCTTGAGGTCCAAGAGCATTGTGCTGGTGTCCTTGAAAATGTCCCTTAGGCTTCTTCACTGCATGGAAAAGAGCCAATAATGAAAATGATGGCAGGGGCTGGTGAGATGGCTCAGTGGTCTAAAGCACCTACTTAGAACAAGCTTAGTAAAGCACAGGGACCACGGTTCAATCCCCCAGCACCACATGCCAGCCAGCCCCGACCCCTGGTGGGCTGAGCTGGATACACACACACACACACACACACACACACACACACACAAATAAATAATAAAAAAAAGAAAATGATAGTGTGCAGAAGAGACAGTGCCTATGGGGTGTCCTTGATTTACAATAACCCACACTCATAAGAACTAACTCAATTTACAAGACCGACATTAATCCCTTCTTAGCATGGTGCAGCCTTGTCATCATTACCCTCCAAAAGGCTCCATTTCCTAAAGATCCCATCACATCTCACCATTACCATTCTGGAGACCCATCTTCCAGCACATGAACTTTGAAGACACAGTTAAGCATATCCAGACCATAGCAAGAGTCTTGGCTGATAACCAAGATAAGGTCTTTTGGGTGGCCCCCAATCCAGTCTGAATCTGCCCTTATAAGACAGATATTTAGATACAGAGAGCCATCACCAGAGGAAAGTCATGTGAAGTCACAGGAAGAAGGCCATTTATAAACTAAGTAATCCATATGACTTCTGAACTACAGGTGATACATAGACAGATTCTCCCTCATCACTTGCAGAAGGAACATACTCTTAACACTCACCTTGGGCTGTCAGCATCCAGAACTATGGGCAAGAAAAATCTGCTATTGAAGCCACTTCATTTGTAGTATGTTGTTAAGCAGCTGTGGGAAATCAATATTTACAGAATACACAGAAATCTTGAGTTATAAAGACATGCCTCAAAGGCACATGTTTCCATTTATTCATTCTTTTATTAAATTAACATTTACTATGCACCATCCATTGTGCAACCCTATCTGAGGCAGTAGTCATGGCACATTGTTCATGTTTCCAGCTTCTTGTCTTAATATTATCAGTTCTCTCTCTCTCTCTCTCTCTCTCTCTCTCTCTCTCTCTCTCTCTCTCAGATTCCTCTGATGTTTCTGCATTCACCCTCCTTTCTTTGTAAAATGGACTCTTGATTTCAATACTCCTTACTATATTCATATTCAAAGGAAGAAACTAACTTTACCTCTGGTTTCTCCTGTCTCCCCTGCTACAGTTAAGCTCCTGAAAGCTGAAGCCAACTCTTACCAAGGTCCAGACTCCTTCAATCACCCTGGAAATCTTGACTAAGTCTCATGTTGGGAAACCCTGGCTTAGATATGGTTAAAATATCCCTGGTGGCTTCTAATGTGGCCCTGGGTTTGAGAAGCTGATGTTGAGCTAACAATAAAATAATGTCTGAAAAAATAGCTAATACTTTTATAATTTTTAAAAAGTTCCAAGAACTGTTCAAAATAGTAGCCATATATTGCTTAGTGACACAAATATATAACAACAAATGCATTATTAAGTAACTTTCTGTGTTGTACTTGCACAAACTTAAGTCAGTCACTCATTGAGGCCTCTTAGTGTAGCCAAGGGACATGCTAAACAAAAGACAGATGAAGCTACTGCTTGCAAAACATGGCATGCTGTCATGCAATAAACTTTCTAAATAAATAAGACTGTACTATACATTGGTGATTTTAAAGTACAGTACAATGAACACAAAAACTGGTAATATAGTCTTTCATTGTCATTATCAAGTGTTTGATACTATGTATAGTTGTAGATACTCTACTTTATAGAAATATAGATATGAGACAAAAGCCTAATGTCTCAAAGGAGCAAGAAGCAATACACAGAGTCCAAGGAGGACTGTTGTCTCTCACTTATAAATTCCAACAAACTGAGACTCAAAGCTGCAGATAACCACTTCTCCTGTTTGCACCCTGTCTGTTCTTTGATCCTTTGCTTGGGATGTTATCAGCTAGCATTTGTGTAAGCCTAGTGTTAGGCAAATGGTGGAAGTCAATAGAAAAAGATAGTTTGTGATTACCAAAGTAATTATGCACATTCCTTAGCCTGACTTTAGCCCTCAATAAATGTGAGATGCTTCTGTGGCTCAGGGCTCACTTCAAGAGAGACTAATCTCAGTGAGACCTTTGAAGCTATATTCATCAGGTCTTCTTGTCATTTCTTTTGGCACCAATTCATAACATACAAAGAGTGGTGCCCAACGTGGGGCACAGAAGATGAACAGGGGCGGAGTAAAGAGAGGCCTGACTGTGTGCGAAAAGTACGTCCAGAGTAGGTAAGACCTGTGGGAAAAGCTCAGAGTAATGGGAAACTGCACCTCAGTAGAAAGTGACTATGTCAGGCCAGGGAGATAGCTCAGTGGAATAAGCCCTTCCCTGGCAAGTGCAACGACCTGAGTTCAATCCCCAGTTCCGAGAAAAAAAAAAAAGAAAATGAGTATGTTTGTCTTATTTGGACATTACTCAAAGGAGTGGGTTTAAAAGTGAAGTCAAAGAGTGTTGAGGAATTATTTTCCCTTACAAAAACACATTATTATTGCTTTCAGCCTATGGGAAAGACTGCTTTAAACTTAAAAGTTTGGAAGCAAGTTATGAGAGCACTGTGTCATGCTCGCCAAAATGGGGAACCAATTGCTCTTCATGTATGGTCTCTTTGTACTTTAATTTCTTTAGCTTTGGAAAATTGCAATCAGACTGGGAAGAGTCTCAGAAATATTTGAAACGGTCAGCTTCAGATGCTGATATTGCTAAACTGCAAGAGTAGCTTACTCACAAATATAAATCTGCACATGAGGCCTTTTTAAGACCTCTGCCTCTCTCACCCTCAAATGTGTAGGCTAGCATAGAAAAAAAGAACAAAAGGGGCCAGCCAAATAGCTCAGCAGATTAAAATGCCTTCAAGCAGGCACAGGGACAGAGAGTTTGATCACCAGGCCTGCCACGCCAGCCCCACCCCTAGGGCACGCTGAGATGGCAATTGAGACTGGGCATAGTGGCACGCTCCTGTAATCCCAGCTCTTGGGAGACTGTAAACAGGTGGATCACTATGAGTCTGATCTAGTAGTAAGGCCCTGAACACCCTGTAGACCCTTCCCTAAAATACAAAAAAAGAAAAAAATAAAGCAGAAGGCCTCCATGGTCCATAATTATGATAAGGTTGCATCTTCTCAAGATCCCCTACATGAAGGCATGCCCCCAACATTCTGATAGTATCAGTTCTTTAATGTTCTCAATGCATGATAGTGGGGATGAGTCTGACAAACGAGCTCCTTAAAGGACATTTATGGCATTACAAACCATATCCTCAGAATCTGAGGATTTGGAGGATGTAGAACCAAAAGAAACTAAGAATGTGGTACCCGAGCTGTGAGCCAAGTTAAGGCAATTATCACAATTGTTTTCTAAATTGATTTTCAAAATGGAGGTTTCTACCCTTGTAGTTCCTCCTTCTCAGTTCATAAAAATTCAACCCTTACTGCCATCTTTTAACCCTGCTGCTCCTCCATATGAAAAGAAAAAAGAAGCCCAATAAAATTTTATATCTCAGGCTCTTATACAAGGAAAACAGGGAAATCCTAAAGCTCATCCTGTCCCTTTGGGTATTTTTCCTGTGGTGGTCCAACAACACCCACCAAATGCTCAATTTCCCCAGGGGTATGTACAGTGGGAACCCCAACCACTGGCATTCAAGGTTGTTAAGGATTTAAAGCAGGCTCTTATGGCTTATGGTATGCAATCAACCTATGTAATTGGATTAATACAAGGACTAGCAAATGAACATAGATTAATTCCTCATGATTGAGAACTTTTGTGCCATACAATTTTACAGCCAAGCCAATATTTACAGCTTAGAACTTGGTGGAAAGATAAAGCAGATATTCAAGAGAGGGTTAACAGGGACAAAAGTCCCCTGTTAATATTTCGTCAGATCAACTCACTGGGTCAGGGGCCTGGCTTGGTATCCGAGCCCAGTTGAAATGTGATGATGTAGCTATTGTACAACCTTATATTTGTTGCTTGAGGGTGTGGGAAAAAGTAAAAATGCCTGGGGACACTCAAACATTGTTTGCTAAAGTTCTCCAATCTAATAAAGAGCCATATGTAGATTTTTGTCTCCCAATTAAGGGAGGCCATACACAAAACAGTGAGAGCACCAGAGTTGAGAGATTTGTTACAAACTTTTTTTTTCCATATTTTAGGAAAGGGTCCATAGGGTTTTCTAGGTCTCACTACTAGATCAGACTCATAGCCTGTTTACAGCCTACCAATAGCTGAGATTACAGGTATGGGTCACCATGCCCAATCTCAAATGCTTCCTCAGCATGCCCCAGGGGCGGGGTCCACATGGCAGGCCCAGATCTAACCCAGGCCCTGTGCCTGCCTGCAGGTGCTTTAATATGCTGAGCTATTTGGCCGGCTCCAAAATTTGTCTTTTAAGAATGTAAATACCAAATGTCAAAAAGCTCTGAGGCCCTTAAGAGCACAGGGTACATCAGGGTACATCATTAGAAAAATATATTAAGACCTTCACTGATATTGGCTCAGAACCATACAGAGCTAATTTATTGGCAGCTGCCTTACAGTCTTTTTTTAAGCAAAGTCATACCAAAAGTTTTAAGTGTGAAAAGATGGGTCATATGAGAAAAGATTACCAAAAAAGTACAAAATAAAAAGGAAAAAAAGATAAGAATAACAAGATTGCTCCAGGACCTTGTCTGAGATGTAGAAAAGGTAAACACTGGCCCAATGAATGCCACTCCAAACTTGGTAAGCATGTCCAACCCTTACAACTTCAGGGAAACTGGAGAATGGGTCCAGCATCCAGGGGCCCCAAGATGATCAATACAGGACACCTGCAGTTTCTATTGTCCAGCCCAAATTTTAACCAAACCCAGGGAAGCAAATCTTTTCTATGCAACCCCCAGAAGCCAAAGTGCAGCTTTAGATCTCATGGCTGGAATAAATCAGCTTTTGCTCCAAGCTTGTGGAGCTTACAAAAGTAAAACTGGAGTTTTCATCCCTATTCCAAAAGATACTGTGGCTCTGATTGTAGAAAAGAATAGTATTATTACCCAAGGTGCATTTGTACATTTGGCAATTCTTGATAGTGATTATAAAGGAGAAATATTACTTATGATATCTACTACTAAACATTTTTCAATTAAAACTTAACTGCTTATTAAAAATAGAGGGGCCAGGGAGATGGCTCAGGGGAATAAACACTTCCCTGGCAAGAGCAAGGGCCTGAGTTCAATCCCTGGTTCCAGGGGAAAAAAAAATAGAAATCAACTTCTCTTTCTCATGCATATTAGAACTCTTACTGCATTGACTGGCCCTATTATGAACAGGAAACAACCAGATAGATTGTTTACTTATAGGTAATGTTCAAGCGATCTTCTAAAAGTTTTGTAAAAAAATGTTCTTTTAAATTGCAAACAGTTGGTTCC
The DNA here is from genome assembly GCF_000260255.1 of Octodon degus. Taxonomy (NCBI): domain Eukaryota; kingdom Metazoa; phylum Chordata; class Mammalia; order Rodentia; family Octodontidae; genus Octodon; species Octodon degus. The sequence continues at coordinate 6,829,717 of NW_004524624.1, read as the reverse complement.
AAGCGGCTGGGTGCTGCCAGGAGGAGGGGCACAAACTGAGATCATGGAGGGCCCACATTCCCATCCACTCCCATCCTAGGCTGACCCAGATAGGCATCAACAAGATAGGTTCAGCCGCAGAGGCCTGTGTTGCTGGTGCTAAGTAGGTGGGTCATGACCATGACATGCTTTGGCCTCTAGCACTGGCTAGTAGTGCCTGGCTTTGCAAGTTCTTAAGGCTCAAGACAGTATTTATGTTTATAACCTGGGCAAAAACAAAGCATCCAATGGTCAGAACCAGAGCAACAGCAGGCACACATAGTGGCTGCACAGAGAGGCCATGGCCACAGGGCCACAGCACCTTAAAGTCTTAGGAGGCAAGGTGGGCCTGAGAAAACCCTTTGTAGATACTAAGACCATTAAGCTGCTCCTAGCAGCTGGGTCAGCACACCCATGGAGTAAAATCAACCAAAGACAGAGCCCCACTGCTAACTGGTCTGCAGATTTTGTTTGGTGTAATCAATGCTGTTTATACAAGGAAATCAAAGTTATAATCCTATCCACCCAAATCATTGTTTAAACCACTCCAGATTCTTATATTGCTGAAATT
>NW_004524624.1:6826316-6827318 GCF_000260255.1 Octodon degus | reverse complement strand
TTTTTTTTTGATGATTTGTTCTAAGTATAATTTGAGATATAGAGTTAAAAGTATGCTTTTTCCTAAATTACCAGATAGTTGTTTTTTGGGTTTTTGTTTGTTTGTTTGTTTGTTGTTGTTGTTTTTTATGGAACTGGGGATTGAACTCACACACTTGCACTTGCCAGGCAAGCACTTATTCTACCAAGCCATCTCCCTGGCCCACCAGATAATCAAAGTGATATTAAAATTGATTTATATACAATACATCATAAGGTTTAAGATAATGAAACAAAAATTCTGTAGAGTGTGAAAAAATTATTAGAAAGGAGTCCAACTGATGAATAAGAGGTGTGGCCAACCTTTTTATTCATTAATGAGGAGCTCTCAATAATCTCAATAATCTCTGAAGAGACATCTTCAATAAATAGGTCATTAAAAGATAAAGTTTTTCAAAAAGGTTACAATAAGGTTTTCTCTTTAGAGATGGTTTCAGTATGAAGCTAAATTAAAAAACAAAGATTTTCATATGTGTATGACAACTCACTATTATTAATCTCATAGTATATTGTGTATTTATGATTCCAGGTGTACAGGTCTTTCAAAATATAAAACAAAGTTTGCTTATTGAGATAAGACTTTTTCTCAAATTCAGACTTCTGCTTTTTACAAAAAACTTGTGATATTTAAATTAAGGATGACTAATTAGATGAAAAATTTGTATATTAAATATAGATGATTGGTTAAAAGTGTGATGTGAAAACAAAACAAAAATATATCACAAAATGTCGTCATGATTGTCTTACTACGCTGTTGTATGTGGTTTTGATTTCTAAATTTCTGTGTAAAAATACGTAACTTTTGTCTGTTAACATTCCATAGGGACCCCTGTGAACCCAACCCAGGCTCAGCTTGTGGGAACTTCTGCCACATTCTTGGGACCCCTCCACCCCTCTGGACCCAGCCCAGGCCCACTTCTGCAGCAAGAAGTAGCTGAGCAGAGGAACCAGACCGAAGCCAGGC
>NW_004524624.1:6821418-6825876 GCF_000260255.1 Octodon degus | reverse complement strand
AAACAATGGAGTCCTTGAATGAGCAATACAGGAAAGAAATAGATCACATGAAGCAGAGAAAAAGACATAGAGGAACTTAAAATTTCAAACACAAGCTTGAAAAACTGTTTGAGTGAAAGTGAAGATAGGGTTTCAGATCTTGAAGATGGCATCACTGCTAGTGAAAAGGTCAGAAAAGATCTCTTAAAGACAACTAGAATGCAGGAAATAATAATTCATCACCTGCAAGATGATGCAAAGATGAACAACGTGAGACTAATAGGCATCAATGAGAAAGAGTCAATACAAATGATATAAAAAGAATACGGGCAGAAGTATAGCAGAAAGCTTCCCAAATATGAGGCAACAATCTGACATTCAGGTAACCAAAGCATGCACACCTCCAAAGAATATCAATCCAATTCAAAACACACTGAGACATATAATAGTCATGATCCCAGAAATCCAGCACAAGAACAATATACTGAAAGCCACTAGAGAAAAGAAACAGATCACATTTAAAGGAAAACCCATTAGAATAATGGCAGACTTTTCATCACAAACCATGAAGGAAAGAAGAGCATGAGGCAGTGTACTCCAAGTCCTCTATGAAAACAAAGAACAACTAATGAATAGCATGATAACAAAGCCAACCATGCACAGACTACTAAAAGATGTTCATGAGAGGGACAAAAATGATCAGAACTAGATGAATGAAGACAGAAGGAACCACTAAATAGGGCAAACAATTAAACACAAGAGAAAAAGGAGTAAACGACAGCACTGAAATAACATGTCAATCATAAGTCAACACATCTCAATTATAACCATCAATGTAAATGAACTTAATTGACCAATTAAAAGAAAAAGGCTGATGCAGTGGATTAGGAAACAAAATCCACAATATGCTGTATACAAGAAATATATTTACTCATAAAGAAACTCATAGGCAGAAAGTCAAAGGATGGAACACAATACTACATGCCCCAGCACCTCAGAAAAATGCAGGGGTAGCAATCCTATTCTCAGACAGTCTGAACTTCAAACCAAGAATGAACAAATGAAATAAAGAAGGCCACTAAATACTGGTTGGGGGAAAAATTCAAGAGGATGAGGTAACACTCATAAATATGTACACATTAAACATGGGAGCACCCAACTATGTAAGGCAAATCTTAATGGACATGAAAAATCTCATATCCAATACCACAACCTTAACAGGAGACCTTAACACCTCCTTATCAAAAAACATAGGTCAAGCAGACAAAAAATAGCAAAAAAGTAGCAGAACTGAACAAGAGCTTGGAACAAATGGACTTGGTGGGCATATACAGACTGTTCCAACCAACCACAGCTGAATACACATTTTTTTCAGCTGCACATGGGTCATTTTCTAAAATACACCACATACTACTCCATAGGTCATGCTTAAGTGTATGCAAGAAAACAGAAATTATCCCATGCATATTATCTGACCACAGTGCAAAAAAACTGGAAATCCACAACAAAAGAACCAGAAAAATCCCATAAATACATGAAAATTAAACAACCCCCTAATCAGCAACGAATGGGTCACAGATGAAACTAAACAAGAAATAGAACAATATCTAAAATTCAATGAAAATTCAAGCACAACTTAGCAGAATTTATGGGATACATGAAAGCAGTTCTTAGAGGGAAATTTATAGCTGTGAACTCATACATTAGGAAAACAAAACAGGAACAAATAAACACCCTCATGTTGCACATCCAACATCTAGAAAAGGAAGAACAAACCGAACCCAAAGCCAAAAGACGGGAAGAAACCATACAGATTAGAACAGAAATGAATTTAATCGAGATGAAGAAAACAGTTTAAAGAATTAACGAATCAAAAAGCTGGTTCTTTGAAAGATTAAATAAAATTGATAAGCCCCTAGCTAACCTCATCAAAAAGAGGAAAGAAAAAATTCAAATACAAGAAATAGGGAATGAAAAGGGTGTAATTACCACACACGCAGTGGAAAATCAGAAGATTATCAAGAGCTATTTTGAGAATCTTTACTTTCATAGAATAGAAGACACAGAAGAAAGGAACAGATACCTACAAAGGTACAAATTACCAAAACTGAATCAAAAAGATATAACAATTATCAATAACCCAATAATAGCGAATGAAATATTAAATGTAATTAAAAAAAAATCTACCGATAAAGAAAAGTCCAGATCTTGACAGATTCATATCTAAATTCTACAAGAAATTTTAGAAGATGCAATCTCTATATTTCTCAAACTCTTCTATGAATTTGAAAAGGAAGCAATATTCCCAAAATCATTCCTGGAAGCAAGTATTATACTGATACCAAAAACAGGGAAAGATGCAACTAAGAAAGAGAACTACAGGGCAATCTCCCTAATGAACATACATGCTAAAATCCTCAATAAAATCCTAGCAAATAGAATACAGGAAATTATCAAGAAGATTATACACCCTGGCCAGGTAGGATTCATCCCAGGGATGCAATGATGATTCAACATATGCAAATCTACAAATGTAATACACTAGACCAATAGAGTCAAATCTGAAAACCACATGATTGTCTCAATTGATGCAGAAAAGGCTTTTGATAATGTTCAACACTCATTCATTTTCAAAGTCCTATAGAAAATTGGAATAGATGGCCTCTACTTCAATCTGATAAAAGCCATCTATGACAACCCACTGGCTAACATAATTCTAAATCAGGAAAAAATGAAATCTTTTACTCTGAGATCTGGTAAAGACAAGGATGTCCTCTATCATCCCTCCTATTCAATATAGTTCTGGAATCATTACATAGAGCCATTAGAAAAGACAAAGAAATAAAAAGAATAAGAATAGGTAAAGAAGAAGTTAAGCAGTCATTCTTCACAGATGGCATGATACTTTACTTGGAAGACCCAAAAACTCCACCAAGAAGCTACTAGAATTAATACAGAAATTCAGAAGCATAGCAGGATACAAAGTCAATAATCAAGTCAATAGCATTCCTCTGCACAGATAACAAACACACTGGGTGGGAAATTACAGAAACAACACCTTTTGCAATAGCATTGAGGAAAATAAAATACTTTAGAATAAATCTAACTATAGAAGCCAAAGATTTTTCCAAGGAAAATTACAATACTCTGAAAAAGGCGATTGTAGAGGATTTCAGAACATGGAAAGATATCCCATGCTCCTGGATAGGAAGAACCAACATTGTGAAGATGGCCATACTTCCAAAATTGCTGTACAGATTTAAAGCAATCTCTATCAAACTATCACCAACATACCTCACAGACCTAGAGAAATCATTCCTAAAATTTATCTGGAACTAGAAAAGACCTAGCATACCAAAAGCAATCCTGGGCAACAAAGACAAGGTAGGAGGCATTACAGTTCCTGACTTCAAATTATATTACAAAGCTACTATGATAAAATCAGCATGATACTGACAATGAAACAGACCAGGGGATCTGTGGAATAGATTAGAAGATACAGAAGACTCTATAAACACACTCAGCCACCTTATCTTTGACAAAGGGGCCAAACATGCTTACTGGAAGAAAAATAGCCTCTTTAATAAGTGGTGCTGGAAAAACTGGTTCTCTACATGCCAAAAACTAAAATTTGACCCAGGTCTATCACCATGCACTAAATTAAAGTCAAAATGGATTAAAGATCTAAACATTAAAACAGAAACACTATATCTCCTGGAACAGAAAGCAGGAGGAACTGTTGAAGACATAGGGGTAGGCAATGAGTTCATGAACAGAAATCAAATCGCAAGGGTAATAGTTCAAAGAATTAACAACTGGAACCTCCTCTTATTGAGAAGTATTGGCAATCGAAAGAAATTACCAACAAAGTGAAAAGACAACCCACAAATTTGGAAAAAAATCTTAAATAATAAGAACTCAGGCAAAGGTATGCGGTCTAAAATTTATAAAGAACTAAAAACATTAGGGCCATAAAATTTAAGGACCCAGTACAGAGATGGGCATCTGAGATGAACACACACTTCTCAGAGGATGAAATTAAAGAAGTGAATAAATATATGAAAATATGTTCCACATCACTAGCCATCTGTGAAATGCAAATTAAAACAAAACAGAGACACCATCTAACCCCACAAAGAGTGGCTATCATAAAGAAATCAACCAACAACAAATGTTGGAAAGGATGTAAGGAAAAAGGAACACTTCTCCACTGCTATTGGGAATGTAGACTGGTGCAACTGTTATGGAAATCATTGTGGAGACTCCTTAAAAAACTAGGACTGGAAAGCCCATTCAAACCTGTTATCCCCCTACTAGGCATTTGCCTGGAAAAACTGAAAACATCATATCATAGTGATATATGTGTGCCTATGTTTATAGCAGCACAATTTGTGATAGCCAAATATTGGAAACAACCAAGATGCCCATCACCTGAGTAATGGATGAAAAAGATGATTTTTTTTTTGTTTTTTGTTTTTT
>NW_004524624.1:6795565-6796288 GCF_000260255.1 Octodon degus | reverse complement strand
TCCATCCTTTGACTTTCAGCCTATGAATGTCTTTATGAGTTAAATGTGTTTCTTGTATACAGCATATTGTTGGATTTTGTTTCCTAATCCACTGCTCCAATCTATTTCTCTTGGTTGGTGAATTAAGTCCATTTACATTGATGGTTAGAATTGAATGTAATGACTTATGATTGACATGTTATTTACCTGTTGTCGTTTACTCCTTTTTCTCTTGTGTTTAATTGCTTGCCCTATTTTGTTGCTTGCTTCTGATCTGATTCGTGGAGTTCTGATCATTTTGGTCCCTCTCTAGGACATCTTTCAGTAGCCTGTGTAGAGTTGGCTTTGTCATCATGAAATTCTTTAGCTGTTCTTTGTCATGAAAGTATTTCACTTCTCCATCACCTTGAAAGAGAATTTTGCAGGGCATAGTAGTGTGGGCTGGAATTTGTTTTCATAAAGGACTTGAAGTACTCTGCTCGATGCTTTTCTTGCCTTCATGGTTTGTGAAGAGAAGTCGGCCATCATTCTGATGGGTTTTTCTTTGAATGTGATCTGTTTCTTTTCTTTAGCGGCTTTCAATAGATTATTCTTGTGCTGAATTTCTGGGATCTTGACTATTATATGTCTCGGTGTGTTTTTCATTGGCTTGAGGTTACTTGGCATTCTGTATGCTTCAGTTACCTGAATGTCAAATTGTTTCCTCATATTTGGGAAGTTTTCTGCTATTACTTCTGCCCATAT
>NW_004524624.1:6793629-6794643 GCF_000260255.1 Octodon degus | reverse complement strand
TGATAAACTCGAAGCCTTTATATTGAAGTGGATGCCACTTGAACATATACTCATAAGTGAAATAAACCAGACACACATGTGTAAATATCATATAGTTTCCCTAGTATAAGAACTCAAAAGAATAAATACAAATAGAAAGGTATAATACAAGTAAAAGGAAAGCAAGAACTCAAGGACTAAATAATCAAGAGAGGGAAAGGAAAAGAGCTAGGAAACATGACAATGTCAAGCCATACAGTTATATGTAGAAGAATGGCAAGGCAATGATCCTGAGAATCTCCCAAAGATTATTGAATCTAGTAGTTAATTGGAAAGATTCTCACGCTGACTAACTACATATACTGACACCTGTGAACTAAGCAACTGTACTGAATATGGCAATTTGTAATAGTAGGTTCATGCTTGGAGTGCCTGTTATTCTGCTCTTCTGAATATGGGCTGCTTGTCATGACATGCCAGTTGCTTTTGTGCTGTCTCTCAGGTAGATGATTCTTCAAAATTGAGGTGGTGAATGAAGGCAGGAGACAGAAAAAGAAATGTTGTGGGTCTCTCCTGCTTCAAGGTTGTATATGGTTAGATTTTTGGACTTATGTGTAAACATAAGCAGTATATAATTCTTTATGCCTATTTTTAAAATATATTCTAATTTTAAAATGTTTTTTCATCATATTCTGTAGGGACTTAAAGTTCAACATATCAATACTGGATGAAAAATACCTGTTCCATGGTATGCCTAAGATGTTTGATATTCAGACAGATAGTGAGGTTAAGCTTAACAGCCTAGGTTGTATGGTAATAATAATAAGCTTGTCTTCTGAAAGGTTAACAACCTAAGTTTGCAGACCAAAATTAGAGAAAAAGGAGGGCTACAAGGAAAGTCAACATTTTGGCCCTAGCCTTCCAAGGTCAATTAGGACTCAGGACAGTTGAGAACTTGTACTGTAACGTCATGTAACTCAGTAGCGTCTCAAATTTTCTGATCAAGGAGATTATGGGGCCAAAGAGGAAAGTGAT
>NW_004524624.1:6790922-6793529 GCF_000260255.1 Octodon degus | reverse complement strand
TTCTGGAGGGGACAAGGTGGAGTAGTTGGGAGAAGCAGTTCTCCCACACACTCACCGGGCCTGGACTAGGAGTGGAAATGGAGGTTCCGGAATGTGACAGAAATTCTTACTCTGTGGGTGTGGTGTGGAGGGTACTATAGAGTGATGTGGGGCATCCCAAGTGGGTGAAAGAGGATGTCACCCACACTGCACCTGGGCTGGGTCCTGTAGTTTATGCCAGCACAGGGTAGCCGAAAGCTCTCCCACACACTCACTGGACCTGGACTAGTACTGAATCTGGTGGTTCCTGGAATGCTGCAGAAATTCCCAGTGGGCAGGCGGGATAGGAGAGGTGCTGCGGAGTGGTTGGGGGCATCTCAAGGGAGTGGAAGAAGGTCTCACCCACGCTGAGCTTGGACTGGGACCAATAGGTCCCGCCAGCACAGGGTAGCCTGAAGCTCTCCCACACACTCACCGGGCCTGGGCTAGGACTGGGTCTGGGGGTTCCTGGAACGTGTCAGAAATTCCTACTCAGCAAGTACGGTAGGGGAGGTGCTTTGGAGTGGTGGGAGTGTCCCAAGGGTGTGGAAGAGGGTCTCATCCACACTGCTTCTGGGCTGCAACCAGTAGGTCCCGCCGGCACAGGGTAGCTGGAAGCTCTCCCACCTAATGTTTTTATTTTTAATTTGTTTTTTCTTCATATTCTGTAGGGATTTAAAGTTTATCATATCAATATTTCATGGAAAATACCTGTTCCATGTTATGTCTAAGATGTTTGATATTCAGACAGATATTGAGATTAAGCTCAACTGTCTATGTTGTAGAGTAATAATGATAAGCTTCTCTTCTGTAGGATTAACAACCTAAGTTTGCAGACCAAAATTAGAGAAAATGGAGGGCCACAAAAAACATTCTCTCAGGCTTTTACAGAGAGCAAATTGGTCAAGCAATGGCCGTGACTCATTCACATGGCTGACACTGACAAAGGATCTACAAACTGTGGTACAGGGTTTCAGAATAAATCATGAGGGGATTTGACTGAACTTTTCAGATACAAAAGTTATGTATCTTGTTATATAGGTCTTGCTTTATCTTGGTCTTAACCATCTAGAAGAAAAGTATAAAAATGAAGTATTAAAAAGTAAAGCCATATTAATTGCTGAGCTGTAAAAGGCTCAAGTCAATAACTTCTGACATTGCCAGTCCTATGGAAAACCCACTACTAATATCGACTACTGGATCATCTTGGATTATTTTGCTGAATTCATGCACCTGCAATACTTAAATGACAATGGAATACCCTTCTCTGACAAAACTAAACAAAAAAGGGAATACAAATGAAGGACCATTTTGTATCTGTATATTCAAAATAGGAAAGATATACAGCTACTTTCTCTTAATTCAATGAATAGAAAGATTCATTCTAATAGTGTTTGTGAACAGGATATCATGTCTGCATCTTGTAATATGAATATCTACTAAGAAGACAGCAATATGCAATGTATTACTTATTGAAACTGTCTTACTACTCTGTTTTGAAACTGTCTCATTACTATTTATTTCTCAATAAAACTATTAAAAACATTCTATATGGACTTCAATACTAAAATATCTGTAGACAATTATAAAACGAGCTAAATAAAAGCTTAAAATGCTCATTAAATAAAAAGCGGTAAATAGTATGGGAATACACATGTGTGCACCTAGATTAATTGTCCAGAAAGCTGTATTTACATTAAATTTTTAAAAAACTGCCAGATATATCTTCTGCTGCAGACTGTCATTGGACAGAAGAAATACTGAAGAAGTGATTTGGGTGCCAACTTGACCAAACCTAGAAAATGAACAAAAACAAATATTTTGAGAGTAAAATAGTACCAATTCGTTTCTTGCCTTTTTGGCTTTGTTGTCACTTCTGGTGAATGGTAAAGGTAATATTAGTTATTTGGCTTACATTCCAAATCCACTACTCAATAAAGGATTTCACTTGTGGAATGCTACTATATCCATATAAGTGAATGAAAGTTCCTGGTTATCTGGCACCTATGATGCCTGGGAATGAACAGTGCCAGCAGAAGAAGGAATCAGAATTGCATTTTACAAGATTGGAGTAGAAAGCTGGTCTATTTGTATTGGGAATGCAACTCATTGCTTAAAATCAAGCACATGAGTCTGGTTATCTATAATAAATAATAACACCAGGGGCAAGGCAGGAAAAATGGGACTTTTTATTCTTCAAGGAAATAAATTTATTTTATTTTATTTTAATTTCAAGAGTGAAAACAGAAGCAAAAACAAATAGAAAAAAAATGACAGAAACAGGGTAATGTATAACCATACATGTGTTACAGATTTTCGAAACAGGGATAGCTAATTAACAATGTTGATATATTATCTATTTTTTTCATTTTAATGAGAAAAAAAGATAAAATAACAATGGAACAGTTTCAAGACAGGCTAGTATGATAGTTACAATAATCAATACATTGCATATTGTTATCTTCCCAGTAGTTGGTCAGAGGACAAGATGGAGACATGATATCTTGTCTAAACAATCTTAGTACAAACATTTCCTCTCAATGAACTAAGAGAAAATAGCGCTGTATATCTATCTATCTATCTATCTAT
>NW_004524624.1:6788991-6790311 GCF_000260255.1 Octodon degus | reverse complement strand
TTTCCTCTGTGGCCCCATAATCCACTTGATCAGAATATTTGGGGCACCACTGAGTTCCAGGATGTTACAGCAGAGGTTCTCTTATGTGTTGAATCCACACTGACTTTGAAGGGCTAGGGCCAAAATGTTGGCTCTCCTTGTAGACCCTCTATTTCTCTAATTTTTGGTCTGCAAACTTTAGTTGTTAAACATCCAAAAGAGAAGCTTAATGATATTATTGCCCTGTAACAGAGGGAGTTGGGCTTAACGTCACTGTTTGTATATCAAACACCTTAGACATAACATGGAACTGCTATTTTCCAACCATAGATATTCTAAACTTTATGTCTCTACATCCAAAAAAAAAATTTAAAGATATAGCTACTGACTTCTACCATCAGATCTGCTACCCTGCCAGAATACCAATGTTGCTTATCTCAGTGATTGGACACATTGTTTTTCCTCTGTAGAGGAAAAACAGCCTGGGTGTTGTTTAATACTTCCAATGGAAATGTCATAGATTAGAGCCCTATGGCTTTGCCTGGATGGCAGAATGTAAGGAGTTAAGATGCAAACAGAATGGCAGTGATGAGATTTATACTAACACTAAAAATGCCAATTATACAATAATGTGGCATGGAGGAGGAATGTCCCCTAGCGTCCCTCATGTTTCTGGTGGACCAATTCAACATCATCATTCAAAGTTAGTTGCCTCTTTAAATCATGCATGGAAAGGAATATATATAAAAGAACCAACCCTCCTACAATTTACATCTAAAGTTTAAAAGAAACACAATGCATTTTGCTCAGGCCTGTGTTCACCTCCCTTACCTGTTGCTTATAGGACCTAATTATTGGAACCCTTCTAACTATACCATCACATGTCACAATTGTTCTTTATATACATGTCTAAATTCTATTAGCCTTAATTTTTTCTAGAGTTAGCATTTATATTCTCAAGATAAAGACCAAAGTTTGGCTTTCTGTACAACTACAACACCCATAGCAAGACTCCCTTTCCATGATGCTGTTCCCACATTTGCTGGAGGTGGTAAAGAAGAGAACAAAAAAAAATGATTGAACTGGTGATAGCCATAATTTTAGGAATAATAGCTGTCATGGCCACAGCTGCTACAGCCAGAGTAGCATTGAGCCAAGGTGTACAAACTGTTTGTTTTGTGCAGCAGTGGCACAAGGACTCAAGACAATTATAGACTTCACTAGGACACATAGATTCCGAGTTAAATACTAAGATAAATGATTTTAAAACAAGTTGTTCTACTAGGACATCAAATTGTTAATCAACAATGTCAACTTTGTTTAAAATGTGATTGGAGGGCA
>NW_004524624.1:6765464-6780886 GCF_000260255.1 Octodon degus | reverse complement strand
CTTGTACAGCAATTAACCACTAGGAAGAATGTATGCAATGTGTTAATTATTGAAACTGTCCTACCAATTTGGTTTGAAACTGTCTCATTGCTGTTTGTTTCTCAATAAAATTATGGGCAAAAAAAGAAATATAGATATGAGACAAAAGCTTAATGTCCCAAGGGAGCAGGGAGTAATAGACAGAGCCCAAAGGGAGCTGTTGTCTCACTTGTAAATTCCAGCAACATAGGATTCAAGGTTGCAGATAACAGCTTCTCCTGATGGTGTCCTCTCTGTTCTTTGATCCATTGCTTGGGATGTTATCAGCTAGCATTGTGTAAACCTAGTGTTAGGCCAATGATGATATTCAACAGAAAAAATATTTCGTCTTCACCAAAGTAATCATGTACTTTCCTTAGCCTGCCTTTAGCCCTCAAGAAATGTGAGAATGTTTCAGGGACTCTGGGCTCACTTCAGGAGATATTAATCTCAGTGAGACCTCTGAAGCTATATTCATTGAGTCTTATCATTTCTTTTGACACCCACTCTTAACATACAACAATGCTTTTATACCATTTGTGGTAGCATAGTATTATAAGTGAATCTTTATACCAGCTTCATCACAAACAAGCAAATAAGAAGATGTGCCCCAATGGTGTGAGGCAGTAAAAAATGTTCACCTCCATTATCATCCATGGCACCACCGTGGCATATGTGGTCAGGGATGACTGAGATGTTCATTTAGTGCATAGTCTGCTCATATTTACCACTTTAACCCTCACGGTCATCCCATCTGGTAAGTTCTATCTGTCCCTAGTCACCAATGAGAAGAGTGAGGACCAGGGCTGGAAACCAAACTTTTCCTGGGGTTGAGAACTAGAAGGCTGGCCTTACCATACACAGAGGACCTCTGGTCATAGGTAACCTAACTACTCTTGTCTTCTTTTTTGGCTTGACAACTTCTCCCTGGGCTCATCCCTGAGGGAAGTCCTGCACTGTGATCCATCCCACTTGGGGCCCTCCCTTAACACTGGGGTTGCACTACCCTTAGCAATATTTCACAGCACAGAACTTCCTGGGACTGAGGACTAGTTAGTTTTAAGTTATGTTTTTCGTGGCGGGAAAATGCTATTTCAAGAATTCTATGTACATCCTTCCCATATGTATTTTTCAAAAGAAATACTGTATTCAGATGCCAGCCAATAAATCATCACACAGTGGATAATGGTATTCCAACCACATTCATTATAAGGTTTAAAGTAAATTTGCACTGGAAAAAAAAAAGAACTGCATGGGAAAGCTACATCCCAAGGGAAGGCAGGGAGGGAGCTCGCTGGTAAGGGAGAGCGCAGCATAATGATTTCAATCTCAGGCTCAGGGAGGGGAGCCTTGGTCCAGACCTTAGCAGTTGTCTGTCAGTAGATGGACAACCAGGGGCAAATGCCTAATTTGCCTGGGCCTTGGTGCCCTTATGAACAAAATGGGGATGGTACTAACTAAAACATCTATTTCAGAGGGTTGTTATGGGATTAAGCAAGTTAATACAAATAAAGTGCTTCCAACAGAGCCTGGAGGTCTGTTGAGGTTATGTGCACTTGCATTACTCTCCTGGACACCAAAGTATGCTTTCCATGCTGTGGCAAATAACCTCCATCTGTCCCTCAGATCTTCTCTTTAGACCAAAGGATTGCTGGGTCAAAGAGCCCTTTGTTCTCTGGCTTCCTGTTGCAATCAGCCAGCAAGGTATACTGCAAGGGGTGGCGGTACAGGTGTGTGCTCAGGGGAAGTTAAGGACCATGTTATCACCTTGTCTTCTCCACCATGGCATCACTGAGGGTGGTAGCCTCCCTCTGTGGAAAGCAACAATTTGATGTGCCTACCCCTTTCTGTATCCAAGTGCTAAAGACTACTCTATTCCTACTCCTGTTAGTCCTTGGTAAGGGCCCCCAGCCACAGCCAAGGTCATTTCACTACCATGACTTCTCTTCAGCTTCCATCCCCTTTGAGACAAGCTCTTGTCCTATACTCTTTAAGTCACCCAAGGGAAGGATGTCACCTCTCTTCTGCCAGAACACTCTCCAATCCATATGGCCTATCGGGCTTGTGACAGGAGATCATTTGGCAGCCTACAAAGAAGAATATAGTCAGAACTGCATAATATCACAAGGCATTGATGTGATATTCCAGAGAACAGTGTGAAACCCTTCCAGTAGTAGGAAACCCAGTGTCATTGGGGAAAAGATAGCAACACTGCCAAAGACATCAGTTGGGAGCAGGAGACAAGGTTCTGGCTTCTCTCTTTACATGAGTTTGTTATGGTTTGTGTCTAGATGCTCCCCAAAGTCGCATGCAGTCATGGGGGGTGAATTTTTGAGAGGTGGTAGAATCTAGAGTTTGTGACTGATTCATGGTCCAATGCTGGGCTTAAGGCTGTGAGTGCTATACCAGCCCTAAGGCAGGTAGCCTGCATACAGTATGAAGGACAGAAAGAAGCTTGTCTCTTCTCTCTCCAGTGCTTGTTGCTTTGCTACTTTCTGCCCACCATGACTGTCCTCTACCAAGCCAGCCTATCATGGAACCAGCCAGCCAACTGTGAACTGAAACATCTACAAACTGTGAGCTACATAAACCTTTCTTCCTTCAACTTTGGGCATTGGGTGTTTTGTCCAAGCAATGGGAGAAATGTAACTAATACAGCCCTGCCACAGTTTTTAGTTCCCCTAGGGAAGGAATCCTGGAACCAGGCCAGGCCCAACATCAAGGGAGAAGTTTTTCATTCCTGCTTCCAGTCTACTCTAGGAGTGGTGTAGAGGGACATGACTTCTGGAGTGTGTAAGCTCTTCAGGGCCTGGGAATCTAGGGTAGTTAGATGCATTGCAGACAGCTGTGGCTCTGAGGTCAGCCCAGCTGCTCTGACTTGAAGATCAAAGGCCCCCTGGAGAAATTATGGGGAGTGAGGGAGAGTGAGGGTACAGGACTTTCTTGCTTGTTCAAGAAAACCAGTAGTGGTGGAGTAAGTGGGAAGCAGTAAGGATTTCTGTCCCAAATTTCCATCCCATTTAACACATCTCCTCGACTCTCCCCTTACATCTTGCTCTTCCATTTCCTACCCCGCTCCCAGAACCCCTTCCCAAACTTTGTGTCTTATGCCTTGTCTCCATCTGGTCTTAGTGAGAGTAATTTTATGTACTCCTAGCATCTCTGCACTCAATCCCAACATCACCTTCAGAGTCTGAAAGGCCATTAGACTGAGTACACAGAGTCCATATTAGTAAACAATGCAACCCTCCAGCTACCAAAGGATAGACGGAGGCTAAAGCATTGGAAATGTTTTTTGTATATAGTAATGATAAAAAGCCAACTTGATAGAACATTGCTTAAAGTTATAAAATATTCATGACAGTAATATTATTACTAAGTAAGCCTACTATACAATAGTTGGGGTATTTCTGCTACTTTAGCTGCCACTTTAAAAGCTTTACCTGCACTTACTTCTAGATATTTCCACCTAATCAGACACCACTCTAAAAGCTTTGTCTATATCTCATTTAATATCACAGCAAAGCTGTGGACTAGGTGTCACTTCTCTGCCATAGACCAGGAAAACTCTCACAGACTCAAGGCAGTAGCATTATTTCTGTTAAATGGATTCAAACCCAGATCTGCTGGACTCCAAAGCCAAGTGTTCATAACCTCTATTGTTAGAAAAAGGGACTCGAATCAAATATCTTAAGTATTCTATCAATATAAGAGAGAGCAGATATTTTTCAAAAGAGTAAGTGAACAGAAAGACAGTCAGGAGTGAAGACAGCAAACAGGCAAGGTCGATGGTAAAGAAACAACTCAGTTTTGAAAAGCCTATGAAAGCCCCTGGGTACATGACATATAGATTGTGCTTTTTGGGGTTGGAAGGCCAGTTCTCCTCTAGTAACATCATTAATTTGTTGTAATTCCAATAAAATTCCCACTTAGTAGATGGGAGAAGATCTTGACAAAGTAAATCAAATTAATTTGGGAGAAAAATGTGCTCAAAAGATGCCCAAAAATGTCCAAGAAATAAAACAAAGAAGGCAGCTCAATTTCTCCTTCATTTTCTCAGTAGATTTTTAATGAGTTCATATTATAACTGGACATGAAAGATAAAGATACAATTGTTATCCTAAAGAAGCTTATAGTCCAGAGGAGGTGGCTGAATCTGGGTGTGTGACTGATTCATAGTGCAATGCTGGGATTAATGGTGCTGGGATTAAGGGTGGGTAATTGCTAGATCAATCCACTGATTGGATTGGTTTGGCATGGCACTAATTCTGGTAGACTGTATACAATATATGGGAAGGAAAAAGCTCTCTCTCTCTCTCTCTCTCTCTCTCTCTCTCTCTCTCTCTCTCTGTTGTTGCCACCTCGCCATCATGCAAGCCAATTGTGGACCAAAATCTCTACAAACTGTGAGTGAAAAAAACCTTTTCTCCTTTAACTTTGGGTGTTGGGTATTTTGTCTCATCAACAAGAAAAGTAACATCAGGAGTTGTGGACAAATTGTTGACCCAACAAGCTGTCCTCTGAAGGCCTTGCCATTGCTCCAGCCTGGTCTTGAAAGGCGGGTAGACAGGCTTATTTGCTAGTGAAAGAAGAGTCCAGCAGAAAGTTCATCTTAGGACAAAGCTAGAGTCACCTCCATCAAGTCAGACATGCTCATGAAGGATGCTGTGAAAAGACAAATTGGGAACAATTAAAATGCCTATCAACAGGGAACTGGCTAAAACTAATTATAGTCCATCCATATAAAAGGATGTCATTCTGTGATTGAAAACAATGAAGTAAATCTTTACAAAGAGAAAGATGCAGAAGATTAACAATATGATATTAGTGTTTTATTTTGAAAAACTATATTTAAAACATTTGTATTTGTAATGCATGTATCTGTGTGTGGAAATCGAATTGCCTAGTTTGATTCCCAGATTTTTACATTGTTCGCTCTGTAGTGTTGAGAAAGTTACCTAAGCTTTCAGTGTCCAAGTTTTCTCATCTATAAAATAGGAAATAATTATATCTTCTGTAAGTGATTATTTTAAGAAGTATCAAAATACACAATACTGTCTGGGGAGATAGCTCAGTAGAATAAGTGCTTGCCTGGCAAACACAAGGGCCTGAGTTCAGTCCTCAGTTCTGCCAAAACATAAATAAAGAAATAAAATACACAATACTACTAGAATAATATTAAATACTCAGAAACTGGTAGCCACCACCACCATGGTCATTATCATTGAATTATAATCAACATTACCACCATCACCACCAGCAGCAGCAGCAGCAACAGTAGCAACAACAGCAGCAACAGCGACAACAGCAGCAGTGTCCATGAACTAAAACAACAAAAACTAGGAAAAAACACACTGAGTTGTTGCCAGTGTCTCTAAGAGAATGACTTGAAGACTGATTATACTATCACATTTTACTTTACACACATCAGTATTTTTATAATGTATATGTTCTGTGTTTGTCATGGCTTGTGTCTAGATGTCCCCCAAAGCCTCATGTAATCATAGATAGGGGTTTTTTTCCAGAAGATCTGGTATGTGTGACACTGCAATTGATTCATAGTGCAATGCTAGGATCAAGGGCACCAGGACTGTGAGCATTACCCACCTAAGTAGCATGGGTAAGATACGAGATAGAAAGAGCCGTGATTATCCTTTGTTGCTTTTGCCACCCTCTGCTTGCACAAACTGTTTCTTGTTTGCAAAGCCTGTCTGCAATCCACCCTGCCTTGGAGCCAGCCAATTACAGTCTGAAACGTCTACAACCTGTGAGCTAGATTAAACCCTTCCTCCCTTAACTTTGGGTACTGAGTATTTTGTCTCAGCAATGAGAGAAAAGTAAAGAAGATGATACTGGACAGTACAGGAGACTATGAGACCCTTATACCTCTGAGTAGGAAAGCTGATTAGGAAGGAAGGAGAAGAAAGTAGAGCAGATGGGCAGAAAGAAGCAGAGATGAAGTCTCCAGAGAGTAAGTAATGAAGGGAGTGGCTCCAGACACTGGATGGATGCTGTTCCTCATCCCATAGGGCAAAACAGTGATTTGTTTAGAGTCATGCTGTGTTCTTACAAAACACACTGTCTTCCTTAAAAAAAAAAAAAAAAAAAAAAAAACCTAGTTCACATTGTTTATTGTACTTTGCAACTGAAATGTCCTGACCAACACAAATAGCTGCTTGCTATAGTTTTGACCTAAAATGTCTCCAAAAGTCTCTCATGCCCAGAGATGGAGCTTTGGAAATTGACTGGATATCCAGGGCACTAACCTCATGGGTGGGTCAGTCCATTTGGTGCGCTCATAGATGAATGGGCTGTTAGGAGGTAGGGTCTAACTGTTGGAAGTGGATCACAGAGAGGCAGAGGAGGTGACTGTACATCTATTCTGTCTACAAAGCCTTCCTTTCCATGGCCTTCTTCTGGCTCTTTCTTCTTCCCAGCTGCCAGGCTGATCTTGCTTTGGAGACAGCACCCACAGACTGAAACCTCTGAAACCATGAGCCTCATTTAGGCCTATGTGTAGAGTATTTTGTCCCAACAAGGAAAAGGTAACTTAAGCCCTGATGATAATTTTTTAAAATATATTCTACTTAGAAATAAATTGAAATACAGAGGCACCAGTTTTCATCTGTTGACTAGATTATTCATGGGGAAGGAGAAACAATACCCATTCTTACAGTGCTAGTGAGCCCCTAGATCTGGTCAACTTTTGCAAGAACAATTATCATACATGAACCCACTAATCTTTTTTTTTTTTTAATGGAACTGGGGATTGAACTCAGGCCCTTGTGCTTGCCAGGGAAGCACTTACTCCACTAAGCCATCTCCCCGGCCCCACCCACTAGTCTTAGAATGGGTAATTCTCCTTGAGAATTTTCCTAAGAAAATCTTGAACCAGTTTACAAAGATAAAAGTTCAGTGATGATGATGGTGACATTGATTATAATGGTGAGAAAATTACAAGCCACCTAGTTATTCATTAGTAGTTGAAAAGCGAGTGAGACACCATGGCAGACAGTAATCCCCATGGTCCTTGGCTCCTTGTTTCCAGGCCTTTGTGAAATGTCATCTTTTTGAGTATGAACAAAATCAGAAATTTGCTTCTAGTTGATAAGATTTTCCATATTGAATAGATATCACTTCTATGATGAGGCTACAAATAGTTATAACTTTCATCTCATCTTGCTAGCACTGTTCTCTGCCTTGCTGGCTTTGATGAAGTCAGGTGCTAACTTGGGAACAGCATGATCAAAGGAAGGAAGTTAAAGGACTTCCTTCAAGGTACCAAGACATGTGGTGCCTCAAGTCTGTTTTTCCTATGTTGAGAGGGAATTTCCCAACCCTACCACCTCACTAGTCAAACTGGTCACATGACAATCATTAACCACAATGGAACTTAGGGAAACTACTATCTGACTTTTCAGCCATTAAGATGAGTAAATGGTGAAGCAAAAGGAGTCAGAAATCATTGCAGTGAATATTACTGCTCTGTGCCCCTATCTGGACCAGGGACAGTTTTCTTTGGCTGGGCTCTGAGCTCATCTCCTGAACCTTGCCTCCAAAATCTTTACCTTGGCTGGACTCTGACATGGCCAGGCTTTCAGGGGCCCAGACCAGGGTAACTCTTGGACCTGGCTTTCCCTTTATTCTGTTATTCTCTTACGTGAGTTTCTTACATGTCAGGCACCATATCCTCACCCTGTCAAAACCATTTTCTCTTATCCTGGATTTAGGAGACAGATAATATTTCCTACTTTATGTGTTAGTTTGGGTTCTTCAGAGAAACAGGGTCAATAGAATGTGTGTGTGTGTGTGTGTGTGTGTGTGTGCATATGTGTGTTCACATTTGTGTATATGCATGTGTAGAGGGAGAGACACAGAGAGAGACAGACGTTTAAAGAATTGGCTCTTATAACTAAGGAGGATGCATGACTAAAATCTTCAGAGCAAGGTAGACCAGTAGGCAGGCGGCCCAAATAAGAGCTAAGGATGCAGATCAAATCCCAATTCTGCTGGCAGAATGCCTTCATGCATAGGGAAGGCCAATATTTTTATTCTCTTCAGATTTCAACTGATTGGATAGGTCTGCCTGTGTTATAGAAGGTAATCTGTTTTGCTCAAAATCCACTAATTTTATTGCAGATTTCATCTAAGAACACAATTGTAGAAACATCCAGAATAATGTTTGATCAACTATCGAGGCACTGTTGTCCATAGAATGAAGTTAACTGAGCCTTTGCAAAGCATTCAAGTACAACATCCCTTTTTTCTCTTTCTGCTGGGTGCTTTATACATCATCTCAGATTGTTCTTTCTTCTGGTTTGAGTTAAGAGACAAGAATTGCATGAAGCCAATTAGTTCTAGGCCCTAGAACTGTAAGTCACATAGCTGCAAGGGCTAAGCAGTAGTACCATGAAAGTGAAAATTATGATCAATCAAGGACATGAATTTTTTTTTCATTGTTAACTTTTTATTCTTGGTTTGAAATTCTGTACCATTTGTACTGCGACTTGTTACTCTGTTTCTTTGTTTCTGCTATTTGTATGTTTTTTTCATTTGAAAAGTAGTTTATAGATAAACAGCAATGAGACAGTTTCAAATCCAATCGGAAGTACAGTTTCAACAAATAATACACTGCATATATTCTTCTTAGTGGTTAATTGCTGTACAAGATGCAGACTTGTGATCCTCTTTACAAACACCATTAGAACAAATCATTCTATTCATTAAGAGAATGCAACTATATATCTATCCCAACCACTTTAAATACACAGATACAAAATGGACATTCATCGGTATACCCCATTTTTTCTAAGTTCCGTTATTGAATATTATAGGTGTGTAAACTCAGCAAAATATTCTAAAAGAGTCCAGTAGCCCATAATAGCATTGGGTCTTCTGTTTAACTGGCAATGTCAGAAATTATTGACCTGAGTCCCCCACAGCTCAACATAACAGCATGGCTTTATTTCCTATATTTCGTCTTCATACTTTTCTACTGTATGGTTAAGACTAAGGTAAAGCAGGACCTATCCAACAAGAGTTGTAGCTTTTTGGTCTGAGAAGGTCAGTGAAATGCCCTCAGGATTTATCCTGAGATCCTGTACCTCAGATTGTAGAACCTTTGTCAGTGCAGCCATGTGGATGAGTCACGACCATTGCTTGGCCAATGTGCTCTCTGTGAAAGCCTGAGAGAGTGTCTTCTCCCCATGTGACTCTCCTTAGGCACACTCTACATCATCGATCACTTTCCTCTTTGGCCCCATAATCTTCTTGATCAGAAAATTTGGGACACTACCGAGGTACATGACGTTACAGTACAAGTTCTCATATGAAGGACATGAATTTTTCATGCTTCTGTGTTAGTCCATTTTCATTACTATCATGAACTATTTGAGGCAGGCTAACTTGGCAAACAAAAGACATTCATTTGGCTCACAGTTCTGCAAGTTCAAGAGCATGACCAAGCATCTTCTTAGCCCTGGTGAGGACCTCAGGGTAAACGGCAAAAGTCTATGCTAGAGGAAGAGATCACGTTATCAAACAGAAAGCTAGAATCAGACTGAGGTCCTACAATCCCTTGCTGAACCATACCCCCAATCAACCTAAACACTTGCTATGTGCCTCATGTTTTAAAATTTCTACCACCTATCCTGTTCTCAAATTGGGGACCATACCTCAAACACATGAACCCTTGGGAGATAGCCTTCCAACTATACCACTCTCCATGCTTTGTCTCTGCCTTGAATATCCCTCAACATGAAAATCCTATCTATCTTTATAGATCTGCTATAAAAGTCACTCCCTTGGCCCCTCTCCATGCCAGGTTGAATTACTCCCTCCCTACCTGGAGGCCCCAAAATCGACTTTGTTAATAGTGTGAACCAGGATAAAAGAGTACCTAAAAGCAGACATTTGTCTGAGTAAGTCCATTGACTATGGCCAGGAACTTGGACAAATTGCTCTGAGCTTCAACATTTTTCTCTAGAGGAAAGATGAGCATCTACTTTGTGATGCTCACAAAGGATGTGGTGAGAATTATTTGAGATAGTGTATGCAAGAACCCAGCACAGTATGCAGAAGATGGCAAATATGCAACAAATTCCTTCTTGTTAGCTAGAACTGGGCCCTTGCAGAATCGCAGAAATGATGGGGAACCAGCCAAGTCTAGGTTCCCCACAGTAGCATGAGAGAGGCTTGAACCAGCTGCATCATCAGGAACACCCAGCCCTCAGGCCCTACCAGCATCTCTCTCAAAAGTCACAGCACATGACAGCCAGGAAATCCTTCTCTCACACATTTTAACCACAGCCTCCAGTGTCCTGCCACAACCCAGACCACCACAGAGCCTTCACAGAAGTGAAGGAGAAAAATAACCAGTGAGACAGAAAGACACACAGTGGGTTTTCATTGGAATTTTCCATAGATCACTTCATTAAGTGTTATCACTATAGTATGTCGGCCATTATTTTCATTGTTGGCCTTGGTTTGTTTGTTTGCTTTCCAGTTTCAAGCAATCAGTTGAGACTACTCATTCCAAAGAAATCATATTTTTTAAAAACTGTTTTTTCGGTTTTAGTCAAACTGGTTTGGGCTTCCTCAGAATACGAAGGTTCTTGTACTTTCTCTTGCAAGAAGCTTCTCAGAACAGACTTGGGGCCAAAAAAAATTTGGGTTCTTGGGTCTGAAAGCACTTTTTCAAGGTAGAAGCCTCAGTTCTGATTATATCTAGCAAAGATGATGAATGTGCTTTGTAGCTTCATCAAAGATTTTTGAATCTAGTACAGAACCAGACATTTTTAAGCTGGAAAAGGGTGCAAGCGCCATGATGACCAGCTGACTAACCAATCATAAGCTGCTTCCAGCAATAACTCCCTTTGCAGTGCATGAAGGATATCATTACCCTATTACCCTCCAGGGTGCTGATATATTTAGGATGAAATCCATTCGCCTTACCACTTTCAGCCACATTGGGCTCTGCACCAACTCCATCTTCTACCACTATCTCTATCCGTCACACACTCAGCCATGCTCACCTTCTCCACATTCCTAGTCACAACAATGCCTGATCGGGCCTCATGACATTTGCCCTTATTGTTCCCCCCAGCATGCTGCCCCTGATTGGCTGCATATGCCTGACTTAGTTCCAATGTCACACACTCAGAAAAACCTACCCCAGCTATCTCAAACCAGGTAACACATGCAGTCAATCTTATTACATCATTTCAATTCTTCATAGCAATTATCTTTAGTTAACATTATCTAGTTTGTTTTATTTCCCTCTAGCAGAGTAGTCCCTGCCTATCTTGTTTATCACTGTGTCTCAGAGGAGAACCAGTGCCTGACACAAACGCAGTAGGTACTCAGCACACATTGGTTGAATGAATGAATAAATGTAATGTCCTTTTTTAAAAACCTGTGTGAGATCCAAACCCTTTGCAGCAGACATTACTATTATGCTCATTCTATAATAAAAAAGGGGGAATCTCTTTTTTTATACTTATTTTTTATTGAGAAATAAATATGAATGAGATAGTTTTACAGCTGAGTAGTAGGACAGTTTTGATAGTCAATCCACTGTACATTGTTATCTTCTTAGTGGTTATCCATAGTACAAGAAGCAGACAGGATGGAAAGGGGGAATCTCCAAAGCTGCTTATCTAGCTTTTCATTGCTGCATAACAAACTACCTCAGACTGCCCTGGCTTAAAACAACAAGGCTGTGTCCTTCTCAGCTCTGTGGACTGGTTCATAGTTCCTGTGTTGGTCTTGTCTGAGCTCACACGTAAGCATCTAGTTGGTGGGGCCGCTAAGAGGACTAGAACAGTCATGTATCTCTTATCAAGTGGTCTTACATACCAGGCATCTTCACAGCATGGCATTCTTAGTTCCAAGGGGGGAAACTCAAGCTGTAAGGTCTCTGGAGACCTGACTAGAAGTCATATAGTATCACTTCTGCTGGATTCTGCAGGTTAAAGCAAGCCACAAAGCCTGACCCAGATTCAAGAGATGAGATACAGACTCTATCTCTTGATAGAAGAGGTCTGGCTCAGTGTTGAATTATTACAGTCACCTCAGAAAATTCATGGCAGTCAATGGGTGCTAGAAATAGCCTAACCAAACTTATGACTCAGTAAGGTACATCAAGGGACCATGACGTACAGTGGTAAAACTCTCCCTCACATGTCTACTGTGGACTGGCTGGGGACTTTGGGCTTCACTCTGAGAACCTAATGTTGGAACAAGCTCCCCTTCCTTGAGCACTGCCTGGATGGCAGCAGTCCTATGGCAAATGAGATAGAAATACAGCCTCAGAGCCTTTGCTGGAAAAGGACACAAATTGCTTCCACCAAAACATCCATAGTCAACCATATAGATGTAGCGACTTCTAACAAGAGAGCCATTAAATCTACGTAGATGGTAGTCTCACCCATTATGGAGTTGATTTTCCTCTTTACCCACTTTTGAGGATGCTATTTTTTATTAAACTACCTTATTCTGCTTCTACCCCAAACCCAAGGGATATAAGGGCTGCTCTCTCTCATCCCTCTCTTTGTGCTCTTCTATGTGACATATATCCTATGCTTTTCAGCCACCCTCACCTAGGATCTTATAGTAGCCCTCCCATTGGTCACAGGTCCAAGCCCAAACTCCCACCTATGTCCTCAATACCTTCCACAACATGATTCCTGCTACCCTTATGGTCTCTTTGCACCTTCTGCTCCTAGCCCCTCAGCCTACAGCCCTATTGATCAGGCAGCAAACATTTCCTGAGCACCATGGGCCATTCCAGGCCTTGGTGGCTTTCTAAGCCATTTCCACTTGACTGCAGAGCCCTTGGTCTCTTCCTCACCTGGTGAAATGTTGCTTTCCTGTGATGATTTGCCTACCAAATATAGTTCTCCCTTGGTCTTTTTAGGGGATTGGTCCCACACTCAAACCCCAGGATGCTCAAAGCCCTTCTATCAAATGGTATAATATTTACATATATTCTGCACAATTCTTCCATGTACTTTTGGTCATCACTACTCTACTATAATACCTAAAAACAGCCTTCAGACCATATAAGCATCTCTCTCAAGAGTCACAACACACGATGGCCAGGAAATCCTGCACTCACACAACCTAACCACATCCTAACCACTCACCATCCTAATACTCTGTAAATGTAATATAAAAAGTTAACTTACTATATTGTATATGTTCTCTGGGGGCTGGCTGGGGTTTGGGACTTCATAAGGAAAATTGTCTATAAATGTCCATGACATACATTCTCCTTTTTTCAACCAGTAGTTGATTGAATCCTCAGATGCAGAAACTGCAGACATGGATATTCAATTATAATCTTCTTTCTGAAGACAATTCTCTTTTTCCCTTGGGACAACCAACTTTTTTCATTTTCTAAACCTCTTAATTATAACACTTATTCATTTACTCATTCAAGTAACATTTATTGAGCATCTCCCAAGTGGCAGGTACTATTTTCGGCTCTGGAAAGACATGAGAAACAATACTCAAAGTTAAATTGAAAACTACAGTGAATGTACAATGTGCAATTTTGTTAAAGTTTATTACAGTAAAATCACATTGCCATTTATCCCTCTTCGAAATAGTCACCCTTCACTTTGAACACACTTATCCCATCACTCTTGCCACTTTCTGATGCAGTTCCGGAAGTCCTCTTTCATCAGTATCTTCAGTTGCCCTGTCTTGGCTGTCTCCATGTCCTGAGTCTACTGAAATCACTTACCTTTCCTGGTCATTTGATGTTGGGGAAGAGATAGAAGTCACACAGGTCCAGATCTGGTCAATAAAGTGGATGAGGATATAGGACAATGTTTTTGTGAGACAGTGTTTATGGCACTTGGCAGCAGAATTCACCATTTTTTATCACCCCTCATAAAGACATTCACAAAAGAACTGTTTGAGAAAGTTTTAAGAACAATGGGATAAGTATTTCAAAGTGAGGGGTGTGTTTTCAGGAAGATTAATGTCAATGTGTTTTCTATTATAAAGAAATTTAAGCATTCACCCTATATTTTTATCATACCTTATAGACAAGGTCCCTGCTCCTTCAAAAGTTATAATGTGGTAAAATGGAAAGGAGTATGTAACCAAATGAATAAACAAAATAACCTTAGACAATGATAAATGCATTCATCACCAAAAAAAAGAAAGCTATGAAAAATATTGTGAGCCAAAGGTGACAGCATTAGATAAGAGGGCTGGAGATGGCCTCTCTGAGGTGATGTCCAGGCAGCAGTAGCAAGAAGGAAAAGCATTCCCAGCAGAGGGGCCAGCTGCTGTGAACAGCTGTGGTGCAGAACAGGAACAAGGAGGAGGCCGCTATGATTAAGGCTCATGGACGCAGGTGGAGATTGGCCAAAGATGAGGTCAAAGAATGAATCTTGCAAATCCTAAGGCCCTCTTGGCTGTGAAAAAGAGCTTAGATTTTATTCTATCTGCAAGAAATCAGAAATGGTTAGAAGGAAGCAAGGGGATAGAGAGACACAATCTGATTTACACTTTTTAAAGAGCTTCTGGACTACTTTGTAGATCGCAGGTGAAAAGAGAGACATCAAGAAGACCAGCCTGGAGACTTGTTTTCCATCCAAGATGATGACAAGGTGGCCACACTTGGTGCAGCAACAGCCTTGCTGGAAGCTGTGAGCGCAGAGGCAGAACTGCAGCCTAGCACCAGGCAGTAGTGACAATGGCTTACAGAGTGTATCAATCAGTAGTAGCATATGTTTCAAATTTATGTTCTGCCGAAACCTCTTGCAAAAGCTTTTCAGCTCTTCTCCAAGCTTTTGCAGCAATCCCTTCCGTGTAACACATTCCACATGCAAGCAGGAGCCACCTCTGAACACTTGCCTCCCCTTCGCTGCCTGGCAAGGTACCCGAGTAGGCACAAGCCTCGGCCCACCCAGACACAGACTGAGATCGGAGCAGTCTACACAGTGGCCCAGACATCTTGACATTTAGGAGATGAGACTCCCGCCTGAGCCTCTACTTTCTAATCTGGAAGGTGGGTGTTATTTTCCCTGCCTAAAAGTTCTTTTCCTCAAGACCCACTTCCTTTCTCCGCCAGCTGCCAGGCTCCTAACCCCTCCCCATCTCTTCCTCCTTCAACTGGAACAAATCCACACCAGGATGTTTTTAAGTTCTGCTGACTTTTATCTTTAATTAATAATTCCTAGACTAATTTATTTCTATGTATCCCTTATCCCCAGGCCTTCTGTGTCGCCCAATTTCAGATCTCAGAATTAATTATCCAGGCCCTTTCCTCTAAAACTAATCCAGAGGCTGAGTCCTGGGCGGTCAAGGTGAATGCCACCTATGTCTGGGTCTCCTGCCCTCATCTCTCAGGACAGGCCAGAGGCCAGCCTGGGTCACAGTCGGCATCT
>NW_004524624.1:6751788-6765259 GCF_000260255.1 Octodon degus | reverse complement strand
GAGAGAGAGAGAGAGAGAGAGAGAGAGAGAGAGAGAGAGAGAGAGCTGAGAGGGAAGGAGCAGCGGCAAGCTAGGAGGAGCAGCGCGTGGGGGCGGAGATGAGGAAGTGGGTGCTAGGCGCGGGCTGTGCGCACCGCTCGCTCCATCCCTGCCCCGGGCGCAGCCGGCGCGGGCGCGGGGCCGCTGCCCTCGCGCACAGCAGCACCAGGTAACGCAGCCGCAGCCTCCTGCAGGGACTCGGCTCGGGGCGGGGTCGTGGGTGGACTGGCGGGGAGACGGGACACGCGCTGCCTCGGGTTCCTGCGCCAGGATCCTTTGGCCGTCGTAGCCCCATCCGCAGTTGCAACCGGGGCCCCTCTGCTTGCTCCTGCGCCTGACCTTGGGCAAGTGCTTCCGCTCGCGAGCCTCAGTTTCTTTCTTGGCGACCCTCGGGGATCTCGCCCGCCCCAAAGGGGCGTTGCGACCAAGGAGAGCAGCCTGAGCCCACGCCCCTGCGAGGGATGTGGGGTCCACCTTTAGGTTCCCCGTGCCGGTGTAAGGTAGGTGTGGAAAGTCCACTGGCGCCGCAACAGTCCCTGCTTTGTCCCTAGTCTACGAGCTGGCATTTTCTAAGGATGTCTGAGGAGCACCGAGGGACTGTGTGCTTAATAAGGAGAATGCCAGTAGAAGGCCTGGGGCTGGTGGGGAGGGGGCTTCTAGGTTTGCAGAATGTCCTGCCTTTCCCCACTAGAGCAGCCACCCTGTGCCCAAGAGCAAGAACCTAGCACACCCGGCTGGGCACGACTCCTGGTGGACATGGGGCCAGGGATTCTCCTGCAGGATGAGTGGGGCAAGTGGCTTCAACTCTGTGGCCCACCGTAGTTGTTTGGGTCACTCTGTGACCTTGAACCTATGGGCCTCTGTCTTCTATAGTGAAAAAGCCCACTGTAGTTAGTGGGCTACCCCTTTGGGGTAGGTTGTGAGGATAAGGGGATGGGGCAGGAAGGTGCCTGTGAGCTTTGGTGTCCCCGAGTGGCAGGTGTCATATCCTAACTTAGGTGGCCCAAGAAACCCGTGGTTGTTTCCCGGAAAATTCATTTGTACATGTCAGGTTCCACAGTCCCCCTTGCCAGAAATGGACAACGGGAGGGGCCATGGGAGGGCCGTAAGCATGAAACATGGCCCAGCGAGCTGGTGTCCTACTGCCCACCCTGATGTACACCCTCAGCCTGATGTTTCTCTAGAGACATGACATGTCTCAGATGACAGTTCCTGTCAAGCCTCAGTTTTCTTATTTATAAGAGGAAGCTATTAATTCCTGCCTACTCATGAGTTCCCTGTTTCTAGAGGTTATAAAAAGTAATTGAATAGATTACATTTCTTGATATCGCTTATCTTGGAATATGAGGAGATTCAGAAATAATGAAAAAATAACCTTTCTCAAGCAGGTGCTCTGTGCAGGCCTGGTATTGGACGTATTTGGTATACAGTGGTATAAAGTGGTGGTTCCAGTTAATATAACAGCCTTGGGAGCTAGTGCTGTTCAACCCCAATACACAGATGAGGAAACCAAGGCTTGCTAAATGACTTCCACATGACAGGCAATGCCTGCTGTGGGATTAGACCAAGGCCTGCCTGATTCTAGAGTGCTTCTGATGGCACATTACTGACCCTAAAATATGACTAAGTAAAATAGACCAGTGCCTGGTACCTGCCATGTAACTTGAGCAGTGCTGGTTTCGGTTCGCAATAGGAAGAGCCACTATATCATAATGAGAAAGTGAACCCAAAGGTTGGCAATGAGGTGTGGATGCCTTTGCCAAGCAATTTCTATAGGGGTCTGAAAGGAGGAAGGTGAACTCCCACATAGGAGGCTGAGAGCAGGCTGACTTACCCCAGCCTGGTTGGCCAACTTCATCAGCTCTTCCCAGTTAATCTCTCTGTTGGTCCCCCAGTTTGGACTGCTTCTCTGGGGTCCTGGGGCAGGAATTTTTCCCTCTCTGTCTTAGGCTGATGACTAATTGAACTGACCCTCTCATTGGACATATCTATGGAGAATCGAGGCCAGCTGTGGTCCTTCTCCACCAGTATCCCAAGAAGGAAAAACAGGATTAAGGTCCATTTTCAAGGATTTAGTTCATCCTTGGGAAAGAAATCCCTGATAATGGGGAAGAGAGCTTCTTAGCATGCCAGAGAGTTTCTTCTGCCAAAAATGTTTTAAAGGACAAGTATATCCATATGAAATGACAGAGATATAAACAAAGGTCTCTCAGTTGCCAAGATATTCATCAACAGGCAGCATCTAAATGTCCAACAATAGGGACAGTCATGTGGCTGTGGAAAGGGGGAGGCTTTTCATGAAAGTGAGCGTGCCTATGCATTTGCATCTATTATGGCATGATCCCAACTTTCTGGCAAGAGTTTAGGGGAAAAAAGACAACAGGACAGAAATAGTCTAAAGGAGGTTAAGAACATTTGCCTGCACATGTTAGGATTAGGGGAGACACCCTCCCTGGGCTTTGCAGATATGCAGGAATGAGCATGTGGTCTAATAGGCAGCAAGCATAGGCTTGCCAGGCTCCTACTGCTGTGGTCTGACAGAAGCGAGGCAGGCATTATATGTATGGTTCTGTGAAAAGGGCATCCAGCCTGGAAGCGCATCCAGGTCCATCAAGGAGGCTGAGCTATCTCTAAAAGCAGTGTTTGCCAGATTGAATTTTTCACTACTTTTTATCCCCTGTCTTGTCCCCTTCCATTCTGATTCATCCTTGATCTCACTGTCAATTTGATAAGGCAGCGCTGAGAATGCTTTTCCCCTTGCTGAAATATTCAAAGACTCCCCACTTCCACATGAGTAGAGTTTAGAGTTCTTAGACCAGACCTGGACATATGTGGCTCATCATGTGCTGTCTCTGCCCCTCCCTACCTCCAGCTACCTCACCTTCCAACTGTGCCCTGCTCCATCTGCCATACCTAAACACAGCTGGCTGAACTAACATGGTCTTTCTCACCTCTTGGGCTTTGCACCTACACATTCTCTTGGCTGCGATGCCTCTTTAACTTGTTGGTCTTCTTGCTACTCATCCTCCAAGTTTCCACTGAAACCAGCTCTTCTGGAAACCCAGAGCTTACTGATAGGTTCCTCCTGCAGGCCTCCCCAAAGATGGGGACATTAGAACCCACTTACCCTCTTCCTCTCCAGCACCCAGACAACAGCAGGGACAGGCCTCTCCATGATAAGGATGCCTCTGTGTTGAGGCCTTGCAGGTCATTTAGAAAATAGAAGGGATACTTAATTAGCAACGCCAACAATATCTGACAGTTGCTGTACTCCTGTGTGTTCACAATTACCCTATGAGGTTAATTATCTGTGTCCTGTTTTTCAGAAGGTAGAGAAAGAGTCAGACACATTCAGCCACTTGCCTGAGGTCACACAGGATTCAACCACTGACTATCTAAGCACAGATCCTGTGCTCCTAGCCATAGTCAGGGAGGGTGGGCAGATCCAGTTAGCCAACACTGAAGCCCTGTGAAAAGCAAGGTGCCTCTGCACTGTGTAGTGCAGAAATTACTGCACAGTGACCTTGAAATGTCAGGCTTTGTGCTGCATGTGGGGGCCCGAGCGTATGGGAAGCTCACAGGCAGTAGGCCAGCATCACACAGGAAAAGGCCCAGGAAGGCTGCTGTACCTTCCACAGCCCACTCTACAACCCCTTCCCACAACAGCAAAGAATGATCCCATCCAAAATGCCATCAGCGCTGCGGTTCAGAAGCCCTGGGTTAGAAGAGAGGAGCTTCTGCGCACAGAATGCACCGAGTGCCTCCTACACTCTGGGGCTTTGGTCCTGCGCCTGCTCTGCTGGCCATCTGGCCTTCCCCTTCTACTCTGTTCCCACCAAGAACCTGGGTGATCTTTTAAAAAATCAAATTTACCAATTTAAACCATACAGGTCAATGGTTTTTAGGATCTTTTCAGAGTTGTGCAACCATCAGTACTACCTAATTGTAGGGCATTTTTGTCATCTCAGAAATGAATCTGTACACTTTAGCAGTCACTCCCATCCAGCCCCTGCTCATTAATCTACTTTGTATTGCTTCTGTTTTCCTCCTCTGGACATTTCATGTGAATGGAACCATGCAATATATGGTCTTTGTGATTGTCTTCTTACACTTAGTATAAAATTTTCAAGATCTATTAATGTATCATGTGTCAGTATTACATACCTCTTTGTGGCTAAATAGTATTCCATCACATGAGGAATTCAGTACCACATTTTATTTACCTATTCATGAGTTGATGAGTAGTTACTTTTTTTTTTTTTTTTTTTGGCTATTATGGAGAAAGTGGCTTGGACATCTGTAGACAGGCCTTTCTGGGGATACATCCATTGGGTTTATACCGAGAAGTAGAACTGTGAGGTCATATGATAATGCTGTGTGTAACCTCTGGAGAAATCGCTGGACTGTGATCCAAAGCAGTTGCACCATCCCTACTGGCAATGTACGAGGGTTCCAGTTTCTCTACGGTGTCTACTGGAGCACACCTTCTGGTGGGTGTGAAGTAGTGTCACTGTGCTTGGGACTTGCATTTTCCTGCTGGCTAATGAATTTGGAATCATTCGGTATGCTTGCTGTTTGGAGTCTTCTTTGGAGAATGGCCTACTCAGGTCAGAGTCATCGGTGCTGTCATTCCCTCCCTTGTGCAGACTTAGGCATCTCCACAGATATCTACAAGGCCCCACCCTATCAGCGCTGTCGTGGCTTTGGTGGCACTCTCCTCGCTCCCTCTCTAGTTCTTGGTACTTGCCCCTTCTAGTGCCCAGCAAGCCTGTGCATAGCTGTCCCAGGGCCAGCCTCAGAGCAGCCTTCTCTGGCCTTCTAACCTCACCAGCAGCCCTTTAGCCCCACTCTTGTACAGCTCAGAGTTTCCTGCAATCACTTCTTCCTCCCTGATAAGATCTTAAAGACCTGAGCTCAGGTCTGACTACAGCTTTATCTCACTGTATGAGCCCAGGCAAACCACTTCCTCTCTCTGGCCTTCAGTCATTGCCTGAGAAAACCACAGGGGGCTGTGGCCAGCTGATCTCAAAGGGCCTTTCCAGCTCACCCCTTATTCGATGCTGTGTGACACAGCCAGGTGGCCATGGGTCTGGGGCTGTCACAGTGAGAGAAGCATGATTAGAGCTAAGTTGGCAAGCTGGAAAGAGTAAAAGAGGCAGCAATACTTGGACTTAGGGGCCACTTAGAGCCCAGAACAGGTGCCCAGTGGCTTGGCAAAGGTCTCACTTCCACATACAGAGTGCTCAGTACCCACAAGAGAGCCCATTGGTAGGGTAAGCAGCTCTTCAGGGCCACAGGTGCGGGTGTGTGTGAACCTCCCTGGTGCTAACATTCCAGGTTCCAGCACCCTTTTTCCACCCTGGCACCTGGCCCTGGATCAGAGGGAGCTTTGGCCCTGAAGTCCCCAAGCTGTGATCGTTCCTGGGGGCACCAGTCTTGGGGGAGGCCCACCCGGGAGGAAGGAGGAACAGGAACAGGAAGAGGTGGGTTTCCTCTAAGAAACTGGCCACTGACTTTGTACCTTATCTGAAACAAAATTCTCACTGTGATCATGAAAGCAGGGACAGCAGTGAGAAATGGGAGACGTCAGTGCTGGAGCCCACCTAGCTCCACAGGAACACACTGAGATCAGAGGTCTGATTGGCAGCAGGCGGAGGACTTTCACAGAGCCCATGTGATGTTTAAATAGTTCATAGAAAAGATAGGACATTTTATTTTAAATCCAGTTTCACTTCACATTCAGATTTCTGCCTCTTCTTAAAACTGTGGCAATTTGGTGGCTCTGGGACTGTGGTGGCCACAACAGTGTGGAGGCCACCACTGTGGATGTGGCACATCACCCCCACACAACTCTCACACAGCTGTTTCATCTTATCGGCCTGCTCAGGCTCCCTGGTGCTGAGGTTCCAGGTTCCAGCACCCTTTTTTCCACCCTGATACCTGGCCCTGGATCAGAGGGAACTTTCGCCCTGAAGTCTCCAAGCTGTGTTCGTCCCTGGGAGCACCAGTGTTGGGGAGGCCCATCTGGGAGGAAGGAAGGCTCTAGGTTCATTTGGCTCTGCAGAAGCCCTGCCATCCACAGTGCTTTCAGTCACAGTGCAGGAGGCAGGTCCAGTCTGTCCACAGTGGAGA
Organism: Octodon degus; assembly: GCF_000260255.1. Taxonomy (NCBI): domain Eukaryota; kingdom Metazoa; phylum Chordata; class Mammalia; order Rodentia; family Octodontidae; genus Octodon; species Octodon degus. The sequence continues at coordinate 6,759,088 of NW_004524624.1, read as the reverse complement.
TGCCAGGTGATCAGCCTCACTCCAGAGCCCCAGCTCTGTTCCTTTGATGAAGTTGCACCTTGAACAGCCAGAACTCATTCATGAAAACACCACCTTCTTCTAAGGCTGTACTAGATGGTTGTGTTATTTCATTTTTGCTTTTTAAATAAGAAAGAATTCCATGCTGTTCAAAAACGCAGCATGCACAGCACAGAAAAGTGCTTACTCTCCACTATCTCACCGGCCCAGTCCCCACACTCCAACAAAGTGGATGTCAGTTTTATGGGTTTATTATAGGATATCCTTCCAGGTTCTATTTACAAACGAAAATATCATTCTCCCTTATCCACAGGGAGACATCCCAAAAAGCCCAGGGGATGCCTGAAACCAGCAATAGATTAGAACCTCATATATAATGTATTTTTCCTATTCATATATATCTATGATAAATTTTAATTTATAAACTAGGCACAATAAGAAATCAACAACAATTAGTAATAAAATAGAGCTATTATAACAATATACAACATAATAAAATTGCCAGTATGACTATACTTTGAGGCCATTATTAAATAAAATAAGGGACTCTAGAACAGAGATCTGATACCAGGACAACTGATCTGATACCCAAGTGCCTATTAAGTAACTAACAGGTGGATAGTGTATACAGTGCAGATACACTGAACAAAGAGAGATTTTACATCTTGGGCAGGACAGAAGAGATTTCATTATCCCATTCCCAATGCCTTAAGAATTGGTTAATTTCTGGAATTTCTATTTAGTATTCGAAAACTGTGGTTGGTCATGGGGAAGCAACACTACAAATGAAAAGACTACTATGTTTTATTCATATTCCTACTATATTTATATTATTTATGTATTTGGTACAGAATCTCACTACACAGTTCAGACTCATAGTTATCCTCCTGTTTTCAGCCTCCCCAGCGCTGGCACACATATTCTTTTTCCCCACAAGAATGTATATTGTATACACTATTCCACATCTTACATGTTTTTAGTCACTGCAGAACTAACTCAGAATGTAGAAAAACTGGAATAAAGAAATGTTTAAAGCAGACAGTAATAAGTGGAATTTGCATGCAAAGAAAATCATTATTAGCATCCAGTCAACCAACCAGGCATAAACTTTAGCTGTTGCTCTCCTCCTGTAAGTTAATAAGATAAGAGTGGATAGTTACACTCATTCTTGCTATATAATTCGAAAGTTGCTATTTTTTTACTGAACATAAGATTTTTCATTATTGCATAGTTTCCAAGATGGGGTAGTAACAGCCATAGTACTTTTCTTAGGAAAGCATTCATTAGCCATTTTTCATACTGGGAATTGGATTGATTGAGGGCCTGCAGAAAGGCAGTCCAGAAGCAGAGACCCCAGAGCTCAGGCATAACATGGGGATGGGAGCCACAGAGAGCACTGCTGAGAGAGGGATGTGGAGGAGGTCTAGAAGGAGAAATGCCAGAGCAGAACATGCACAGTGGGAATCTGGAAGAAGGAAGGTGCCACCCAGAGATTGAGTATTATGTCAGGCACCTGTGCATCACTAAGGGTGAACCCCGTAGGGTTTGACTCACACACTGGCCTGTTTGCTCCCTACAGTGGTCAGGTAACACCACATGGGGACTCTTGTGGCTTCTATTCTCCAGGTGGGGGTGTGAGGCAGGGAGATTGTGAGCCACAGCTCATCTCAGAGAGCAGGAGGAGACCAGTATGTGGCTCTGGTAGCTGGCTCTAGATGTTCCCAGTTCATAACCTCTTAGGAGCCTCTTAATACTCATGTACTTGGAGTTATTATCCCCTTTTCATAAAAAGCAAAATTTGGTCTGGAAGCAAAGTAACTTATCCCCAAATTGCCCCAATTGGTAAGAACAGCAAGGAGTAGAGGCCCCTGCAACTGCTAGGAAGAATGCTTTGTTGGTCAAGGACCAGGAGGCTAGATGAGGGTGGGTGAGGGGCTGAAGGTAGAGGGATATTCTGAGGCAGACAAGGTTCAGATCATGTACCCGCTGAAGCAGAGTAAAGGTGAGTTTAGGAAGGAGTGGAAAGGTCATGAGCAAAGTTGTACAAATCCACAAAGGACACTAGGAGAAGCAGAATGACAGCGATTTTCCCAGAGCAAAGCAAATAGGGAGTGCAGGATGTACCCCACGGTGAGCCATAGAGTAAAGTGGGGACTGCTCCTGCTGAGCGGTTCATGCAAACCTTTCCAGGCAGGCCCCACTCTGCCCCATATATTCCAAGGGTACATAGCTATAGAGAACAAGAATAATGGGTCCTTGCATTCCCTTTTCTCAGGCCAAATTATGTGTTAGATTTTGCCAACTATCTTCCACCCATTCCCCACTTCCATGTGCAGTTTTGTTTGTTTCCTTGAGTATTTTAAAGTCAATTCATGCTTTTAGGAGCCAGGGGTGTAGTTCCATGATAGAGTGTTTGCTTCTATGTGCAAGGCTCTGGCTTAGTGCCACAGCACAGGAAAAAAAAAAAAAGACATGGTAATTGAGCGCTTTATTAATAAGGATTTTAATGTCTATTTCTAACTGATGAGTACCTGACCACTTTTCCATTTCTACAGTTAACAGAATTAGAAGGAAATCTAGTTCCTTAATCTAATGAATACAATCACATTCAAGTTCCCCTGATTGTCTCAGATATCTCTGTATCATAGCTACATTCAAATCAGGGTGCAAGTGAGGTCAGATGCCCCATTTAAACATGATGTCCCCCAAAAGGACCCCAAAAGGGCATTTTCAGAAAGCATTAAAGTTCTGCTGAAGGGACATTGTCTTTTCTAGTCATGGCCTGAGCAGAATGTTAATTTGATAGGGATTCTCTAAGCAGTCCTAATTTTGCTAACTCAGGAGCTGCTCCCTCAAGGTGACAAACTCTGATGTCATGGAGGCCAGGCAGGCATCATCGCTGCATGGTGTCACCGCCTGGTGGATCTGACCTTGAGTAGAAAGTCTCTTAGCCCCAAGCCCTAACCCAAAAGTGGCAGGTTTGAATTTGAGCCAGAGCTGTTTTTCATGGATGTAGATGTATCTCCTTTTCTGATGGGGTTCTGTCCCAGTCAGAAGTTAAATAATGTAAGTCAAAAATGCATTTACTTCAGCTAACCTACCATGTATCATAGCATAGCCCATCTTGCCCTAAATATGCTCCAAACACATTAGCGTATACTAGACAAAGTCATCTCCCATAAAACATACTTTGTAATAAAGCATCAGATATCTGAGATATTTTACTGAATACTCTCAATATAGAAACAGAATGGCTGTATGGATATAGCTTGTCACCACTGGAAGGTTGAAAATCCTAAGTAGAACCATCATTATTAGGGACCCTCTCTAACTAAACACCTAGATTTTTCAGTGAAATCTTCTCATTATTAGATATTGTTTCTTTTGTAAATGTTCATTAGCATTGTTTAAGCCAAACAATACTCTTCAGTAGGCTGAATTCAGTCGGTGGCTGCTGGTTTCATCATAGCACAAGTTTGAAAACTAGGAGAGATCCAAGTTGCTAGAAGAGAATGAGCTCCCCAGGTTGAAGGTAATCGAGGTGGGCAGCTGGTCATTCACTGGCATGATGGACAGGGATTGCTACATATCAGTGACGACTGCACTATTTCTTGTCCTCAGTCCTATTAGCAGGTAACCCAGAGATCGCACAACCCATCTCCCATCACACACACACAAACACACACACACACACACACACACACACACACACACACACACACACGCTTTCCTCTCAGACCAGCACAGTGCCTGAGAACACTGCCATAGGCAGGCTGCAAATGCAACCCCTTGCTTGGAGCACAATCCCCAAGACACTTGAGCTCCCAGATCCTTTGGAGAATGTGCAAAATTCAGATTGCAGCCCAGCCTCTGTCCCTGACCCAGGCTGAAGACCTGCCACAGCAAGATGGCAAAACACCCCCTCCAGGTGAATAGCTACCTGGCCTGGCCCATGACTATCTAGGAAGCCTATCTGGACTTGGGCCTGTCCCAGTGCTTCCCTAGACCTTGTGAGTACATGGGGTTCTTTCTAGAAAGGTTGCCAGGAGCCTGACCTTCAAAGAGTACACCAGCTTTCCTCACAAAGCAGAAGGAAGTTGAGGAGAGAGTCTTGCAAAGGTTTACTCTGCTTGAAACCCTAAGACTTCCTGTTCTTCATGATCCTCTCTGTCTATTCTGCCTATAGAACCTAGCAGCATCCTTTCTCCATAGTCAGGCTCCAGATATTGAAATACCTAGCCACCTCTCATTCAGCCATTACCTGCTTGCTTCCTCGTCACCATCTCCACCACCTCTGCAGCCACAGCCACAGAAAGGTGAACCTGAGCCCACCCTCTCATCTTGCTCTCCAGTCTCCCCACACCACCATCCTTTGACAAGCCCAGCTACTGTCTGCCTGGTCTAGAGCCTCTTGCCTTACAGGTGTCCAGGGATCACCACGGATGTACCCCAGCATTCCAGCTGTCACTGGAGGACATCTAGGTGTAACCCTCCCCATCTGACAACCTTCGTTGGGCACATGGCTCACAGGAAGGGAAAGCTTCAAACTGGCACTGTTAAGTGGAGGCTGCTTAGTGTCCATAGGGAATGGTGCCATTTACTAATGGCCAAAATGCTCCTGACATCACCCAGTTGACTTTCACATTTCATCTTCTCAGCACTGCATGCTGCGGTACTGTGCCCATTTACAGGTAGACAAAGAACGTCTCCAACATTCAATGTCATGTCCATCAACAGAGGGAGGCAGCTGCTAAGCCAGGATGGAAACCCTGGCTGGGTTGGTTTCTCTCAACTTCCCCCAGTGTGAGGCAAGCAGCCGTATGGGTCCCAAGTTGAATTTGGGTGGTTAGAGACACAGGCATCAACAGACATCAATTACTCAGTGACAAGACTCTTTTCCCCTTCTCCATCAAGCTCCTCTTTCTGGCAAATATAGGGTGGCAGCCTGAGTGCTGACCCAGTTAGCACTTTTGTGAGGCAGGCCAGCCTCCCTGTCTGCCTGTCTGATGAACATGGAGTGGACCGAGACGGGAGTGGGCCACTACAGAGACTTTAAAGACCCTGGTTGTGCTTTGACTGCATTTATTTTAGAGTGACCTAGTTGAGGGGCAGTGAGTCTGATGATTACTGTAATGATCAAACAATTCCTCAGCAGTAAATCCAACCACTCCAAGAAAATGTATTAGGCAAAAAACAAAATAGAGCTGAGGCTGTGTGAATTTGGCAAGGATTACAGAGGTAGGATAGGAAACATGAAGCCTGGAGGATCCATGGGGAATGGGGCCAGTTAAGAAGTCAGAGATTGGAAGGTAAGAAGTTGGGTTCTTCAGCCAGCTGTGTCACTTCTGCCCAGCGACTCGGCCTCTCTGTGCCACATTTGCAAAGTGAAGTAACCCACAGACCACCCTGATTGCTGCCCAGAGTTCTCTCACAGGACTTAAATTAAGGAGATGGACACACAGAGGAACTGAGGAAAGTGGAGGAGGGCAGAGAGGATTATATAAGATAAGGAGTGGGTGTGAGTATTGCTGGCCAGTGTTAACTGTTTGCTGCTGATAGCTTTAAGGTGACCCAAGAGCTGCAGGACATTGCCTGTAAAGCAAGCTGGATCTGGCTGGAAGGGAAGAATTTTCAAGGAATGAGGTTGGGGGAGAGGAGGGAGAGAAAGAAAAGTCAGTGTTGATGGGGTCAGCTCTGGTGCCCAGCTCTGTGACAGTGGTGACAGGGAAGTGATGGCAGTGAGGATTAAGACTGTGATGACAGCCTGACAATGGTGATACATCCTCTTGGCAGACATCAGGGCTGTTTGGCTTTCAGATATGAAGACCTGAAGGACATGGAATTCTGTAGAGCTGCCTGGAAAAGGGGACTTGAACTTGTTCTCCAGGACTCAGAGCTCTTCAGAGCCCAACAAGCTCACACATGCACACAGACATGCACACCTACAGCCACATGGACACACACACACACACACACACACACACACACAGAGTCAGACACCTATAGCCACATGGATGCACACACTCACACAGAGTGAGATCTAAACACAAATAGAAAACCACAAAAAAAAGAAAACCACAAAATTGCAAGTAATATGTGTCTAATTGAACATTCACAGTATATCGCTATGCCAGCTTGTCAATGGCAGCTTGTTACATAAAATAGTTTCACGCAAATTACACTTTCTATGGGGTGTGTATAAACTGAAGTGCGGTTATTTTGCAGCGAGGTATGGCTTCTAAAACAGTGTGTAGGGTCCTACATGTGCCTTTAAGTCAGTCTAACTGATTGGAAAATCCTTTGAAGAGTAAGCTCCCCATCTATGGAGGAACGCAAGGAGAGCCAAGGTGAATGCCTCTCTGGGAAGAAATTAGCAAACACAAGCAGAACACTGAGTTTTCTTTCTCCTCAGAGTTCTCCTCTTTTGCTAAGGGGGAGGGCCACCACTCCTTCCATCCACACAGATGTAGCTGCTGCTAGAAACTTTCAAGATCCTCCAAGCCCATCATCTCCTCACTTTTCTATTGAGGAAACAGGCTATGAAGTTTGTTAGAGAACATCCAGCAAGCCAGAGTCACACCAGAGACTCAAACTCAGAGTCCAGGTTCCAGCTTCATGCGTTTCCTTCCCCAGGTCCACAGCTGGGACAGTTTTGCCCCTGAGTGACAGAGATTTGGCTTCTCTGCAAACACTGTAATCAGAACCCCACCTCCCCAGAGAGCAAAGACAGAAGTTGCCCATGTATATCTGTCCTTCGAGCTCTCTCCCCAGCCACCCCACACTTGCCAGTCAGCCCACCATGGATGGACTTCAGCCAACTCACAAAACACCATAAACCTAAGTTTCTTCATCTATAAAATAGAGATGAATAATGGTTAAAGAGTTGTTGTAGAAATTAAATGGGGGGTTGGAGGAGATAGCTCAGTAGAATAAGCGCTTCCCTGGCAAACACAAGGGGCTGAGATCAATCCCCAGTTCTGCAAAAAAAAAAAAAAGGAATTAAATGGGATTATGTATACAGTACTTAACATTGCTGTTCACTTCAAAGTACCTAATAAAAAGGGCATTGGGTTGCCACATACATACATGCATACATGCATAAATACATACATACATGAGGACTGATTAACTGATTTTAGAGGAAGAATCCACAGGGCTTGCCAATGGGTTGGATGTTAGAGATGAAGAACAGACAGGAATCCAGTGTTTAACCTGTGTGACCAGGCATTTAGAAGCTGGAGGTCAGGTAGAAAAGAGAATCGGGCCCTCACCCAGGCTCTCC
>NW_004524624.1:6708169-6751239 GCF_000260255.1 Octodon degus | reverse complement strand
ATATTATAATGTGGCTAAGGATGTAGCTCAGCAATAGAGTACTTTCCTAGCATACATGAGACCCTAGGATCAATCTCTAGTACCACAACAACAAAACAAAACAAAGAGACTTTGTCACCAGATATAGCTTCAGGTTCCCACACCCAGTATTGGCAGGGGCTGGACAAGGGGTGTGGCTTTTGCTGATGAGAAGACAGCAGTGAGAATTGATCACAGAAGCAACCAGTGAGCTTGATTCCTGCCCTTGCTAAGGTGGGGGTAGAGAGCATGGCTGGCTGTCCATAAACTCTGAACCAAGCCTTGTTCAAAGTCCTGTCTGCATCTTAACCCACTGTGTGGCCTTAGACAAGTGACTTACTCTCACTGAACCTGAGTGTCACCATCTATCAAATGGAATAGTAATCACCTCTGGCCCACAGCTACTGGTATCATCCGGCACATGATAGGTGCCTGGAAAATGGGACTTCTTTCATTATGTCCATCACTATAGGGACCACATTGTAGAGTGACCACCACCCAGCTCTGGGCAGAAGGATGGACCCCTCCCTGTGAGATAACAAGGCTCTTCTCACCTGGGATGCAGTTGGGGCAGCAGTTAAAGAACCTGCTCCTAATTGCAGGTGACAATGAGACTCGCTATATCTCAGTCTGTGTGGAGGGCTTCTGCCAGGGGTCTGAAAAACCCAGAGCAAGATGTGCTTGAGGATGGAGGTACAGATGGCCTGATTTGGGGTCCTGGAGGCCCCTAAGGAATGAAAGGCAAGACCAAGCCCACAGGGGGCTGGCGCCTTTCTCACCAATGAACAGTCTGAGCCAGAGGCTTTTCTTGCCACCAGGGCTTTGACCAAATATTCTGCCCACTATCTAAGAGGAAGGAGTCAGAAATCTGCAGCCACAGAGATGAAAGGCACCCTTGACTGTGATTGCGTGGGAGGAAGTGTCTTGCGCTGCACAGGCGCAGACAGTCATGCCATTTCTTTTTAAAGTCCACAGCTCTTTATCTACACGAAGAACTAAATATGTAGTGGTTGAAAACAGAATTCTGGAGGCAGAAAGGCCCAGGTTCAAATCCTGGCTTTTTCTCTTCCTCGTTTCGAGTCTTTGGGCAAGTGTTTTAATTTTTCTGAGCTTTGGATTTTACATTTGCATTTGTAGAGTGGGGAAAATAAGAATTCCTTCCTTCTCAATGCTGGTATTAGACTTGTAGGCCTGACATGAAGTAAGCGGTCCTATGTATCCTAGTGATGTCCTATGGATTGCTAGCTGACAGGGACCGAGAGATCTGAGTCCCTGTATCTGTCGCTGTTTCCTAGGATGATCTTGGGCCCATTCCCTCAAGCTTCAATGGCATCCTGCTGTTTTCATAATTAGGCTAAACGTTTAAACATTCCATCCCTAGCTAAATTTTTCTTCTGAGAGTTAGCTACAGAGGTGAGCAGAAGCAAGATCACACAAGGCACAGTGGACAGTGTCATTTTTGTCCTAACAACAGAGGTGGCTTTGGAGATCTGGCATGACCAGAGACTAGGATGACCTACTTGTAAAACCTAAGCAGTGACTGAGGACAGAAGTATGATTCCTGAGGGCTATGAGCTTGGAGCTAAAGGACTTCTTATCTGAAAAGTTCTTGGAGTCTGGCTTGGTGGTACACACTTTCAATCCCAGCACTTGGGGAGGCTGAGTCAGAAGGATCACAAGTTTGAGTCCAATCTGGTCAACTTAGCAAGACCCTTTCTCAAAAACAAACAATACAAAAAGGCTGAAGATGTAGCTCAGTGCAAGCATCCTGGGTTCATGAGTCTAATAAAACAGGGAGTGGGCTAGCCAAATAGCTCAATGGATTAAAGCACCTGCAAGCAGGCGCAGGGGCTGGGGGTTCGATCCTCAGGCCTGCCATGCCAGCCCCACCCCCCAGGACACGCTGACACGGCAATTGAGACTGAGTGTGGTGGTGAGCGCCTGTAATCCCAGCCTTTGGGAGGCTGAAACAGGCAGATCACTATGAGTCCAATCTAGTAGTGAGACACTGAACATCTTGTAGACCCTTCCCTAAAATATAAAAAAAAGAAAACGGAGTGAGCAACAGACCCGGTGCCAGCAATAATGTGGAGCCAATTCCAGCCATTGCAGCTCTGCCCTGCTCCTAAGCATGGCCTGCTCACCCAGCTCCATTCTTTCACGTGTTCTTCCTGCTGTCCCTCCACCAGGTAGATTATATGACTCCTAAGTTTTGAGAAGATGACACTTGCACAGGATAAAAACATTGGAAAAGTCCTAAAGGGACTATGGTGGCAAGATGTCTTCCTCTCACCTGTGTCCTAGCCATCCATTCCCTCCCTGGAGGCAACCATTGTTCCCCCTTCTCACAGTGCTCTTCTAGAGCCAGTCCCGCACTGCCCTTAGCATGCACCAATGCACAGGCACACACACATGCACTCATTCTCCTGTGTGACTGTCACGTCGGGCACCCTTGGAGACCACACCGTCCAAGGCCCAGATGGTCTACATCCATCTTTTCAGTGGCTTTCTCAGACTCTGTTGTATGCACTTGTATGCTCTTTCCAACACTGGCAATGTTAATAGGCAATGCCAAGGGGAACCCCAGGACAAATTCTTTAGAAGTGCAACTGCTGGGTCAGTAGTCTGAGGGTTTTTAATGTTAATGGGATTTTCCAGATGCAAGAAAATGCTGCCTCCTTCCAATGCACATGCGCACATGCAAACACACAGCCAGCCCAGCCTCTGGGCTAAACCTTACCCCACACCCAAATCCCCGAATTCTCTTCAGGCTTCCACTCGTCCTTCTTATTTCCCATTACAAGGCTGTATCCAAACTGTGAGGGCCACAACCCAGCCCCCACCCCAGAGCTTGCACAGCTTCTGTATGCAGCGGAGAAGCCCCACATTCTGCGTACATGATGGTTATCAGCATTTCTCGACTGAAGCCATCCTGGCAGCTGTACATGGGAAGAAAAGACTCCCTGGGAAGGCTAACGGTCCTGTCAGTTTGACTCTGGTGTAAGTCACTTTGGGTGGTCCCCCATGTGGGGCAGACACTCTGGGATTTAGAAAATTCTGTCTTCGCTCCTTAATGAAAGAACATTACATTGCTGAATACTGTAGCTACCTGCTTTGGGGGTCCAGTCTGTCTGTTTCTTATGTGCTGATTCTAGGGTCACTGTCTGATGCCCTGAGCACTGGGTCCCCGGCCATGCTGATGCGAATGAGGCATTGCCTTCTAAGGACCCAGGAACATCAGCCTTTTCTGAATCAGAGTCCAACATCTCCCTCTTACAAGCTCATGCCAGGTTCTCCTCTCTGTCTGCAACCTGTTGGTCTCTTTCTTTCACTCAGTTACTCACTCATCCTCTTCTGGACAGATCACACCCAAAGATCACTTCCCTTTGAGGGGAGCCCTCGATGTCCCGAGACCATCTCAGATGACCCATTTTATACTTAGATTGCTTTCTTTACTTCCTCTATATAACTCCCAGCACAGCTTCAATAAAATAAACAGCTCAACAGTGGCTCACCTGAGGCCCCCACCGCCATCCTCCACCAGGGCCATCCCTGCAACAGATGCCTCAAAATGTGCCTGCTGTGCTCACTGCTGTGTCCCAAGACCCCAGCACAGTGTCTGAACCTGCCAGACTCTAGGAAACACATGCAACATGGGCAAATGCCTGTCCTGGCCTTGTGGCTTTGAGCAATAATAAAGATAACATTTGGTGAGAACCTACCACATGCCAGGCACTGAGAGTTTTGTTCCTTTAATTTCATATCCACGAGTGAATAATGACTTATTGTCATCCCCCTGACACCTCTGTCACACAAGGTCACAGAGCTCTGTAAGTGACCATGCTGGAATCAAACTCCAGATCTGTCTAGTGTCAAAACCTCGCTGTCAGGCCTGGAGCTCCATTCACTTCTCAGAGCATGTCTCGCAGAATAAAGGTCAGACCTCCAACTTCACAGGGTAGGGCTCATGTCGGCAAGCTGTACAGAGGCCTGAGCTATGACTCCTAGGGATGCTCTCCAAGGCCCAGAGAAGAGGAGCACACAATAAGCTGACCAGCCTTCCACTCAGGTTGCAGTTGCCAGCAATGCCCACAGCGAAAGCCTCCCTGGTAGAAAGCGGAGGGGAGTCACTTCTCCACAGGACTAAGTTCTTCAGAAAGTGCCTCTTCCAGGGTTATAAAGACACAGATGAAAAAAAAAAAAAAAAAAAAGACATAGATAAGATCACGTAAGAGGAAGTGCTGAAATACACAACTGAATCACCTGTGGGCAAGCCTGCAAAGTGGGAAAGAGAAGTGGCTGCCTGAGTTTTGTATCTTTCACACACACACACACACACACACACACACACACACACACACACACGAGTCGGAGAATACAGGAAGTGGAGTAGACCGTTGCTAAATCTGTTGACAGGCAGACAAGATGTCATGCACATTGTGCTGTTTTCTCAACTTTCATGAGTGCTTGGAAATGCAAGTGTGAGGTTGTGAGCTTGATTCCCAGTACAAAATAAAATTTTGAGGAAAATAAGGAGGGAGGGAAAGACTGAAGGACAGGGTGAAGGAAGGAAAAGAAGAAAGGGAAGAAAGGAAGAAAAAATTTTAGTCAGACTCTCAAAAGAAAAAAAAAACATCTTTTTGCTGCCCCCTCCAAAGTTAATTAAGTGTGGCTGTGAGACCCATGCTGTTTGGGCTATTTATGTAATGAAAAGATCCTCTAAAAATAGAACCCAGAGGCCCAGCTTGCAAAACCTATCGTTGAGCCAGCTGGAGCAACAGAAGGTGATGGGGAGCCCTGATCCGGGCTTCACCAGTCGTTATTATTAAATGAGGCTTCTTATATTCAGGCTGCAAAAAACGCTCCAGGCAAGAGCCTGGGAGAGGCTTAATTTCTGCCCCATGGATATTAGCTTGCTTCGATTTGTGCATGCTTTCAGACCTGGGGAGATTGCCTGCTGACTGCTCTCTGAAAAATAAGAAGGAGCGCATGTGAAAGTGCCTGAGAATCAAGCAAGTCCTTAGCTTGTTCCTTACAAGTTGGAGCTACAGAATACCACCACTAGAAGGGAATCTTGGGGATTTTCTGGTGACCAGGAGCTCTGATTTAACCACAGGCCTTTTGTATGCGATTTTACTGGGGTGGGCATTTTCAGGGAGGAGAGAAACAGGGAGCAAGGAAGGGAGGGAGGGACAGAGGGATAGAGAAAAGGGCAAAGAAAGGGAAGAAAAAGAATGATAGACTGACCATGACCAGGCTTCCTATAGGCCCTTAGAAGGCCCACTGAGTTCTGTGTGGCATACCTGGACCAGATGTGCTGCTAAATAATATGTGGAGTAAAAGGAGAGTGTGTTGCTATATGCCTGTTATCCTAGAATTCTAAGAGGCTGAGGCTGGAGGGTCACAAGTTTGAGTGCAATCTGAGCAACTTAAAGACTTAGAAAGACTCCATCTAAAGATATATGATAGGTAGATGATAGATAGATAGATGATAGATAGATAGATAGATAGATAGATAGATGATAGATAGATAGATAGATAGATAGATAGATAGATAGACAAATAGATAAGTAATATAGCTCACTGAAAATGCCCTGCATTAAGTCCCCAGTACCACAGAAAAAGTAAGGTTTAGAGATGAGTTTTGAGCAAGGTTGGGATTAATGAAAGATGGAAACAAAAATGACAAATTTCAAACTAAATCTGGCCCTCTGCCTGGCTATACAGCCCGTGAGTTGAGTGGTTTTCCTGTGTTGAAGAACTGTTGGAAAAAATGAAAAGAAGATTTTCATGAAAATTACACAAAATCATCCTTGCTCGTGTGTCCATGTGGCCTGCGTCACCACGTCCTCACCACCACAGGCACAGCTGAGCCACCGCCACAGACTCCTCATGCCAAGCAGAAAGCACCCACCATCCAAGCCTGCTTCTGAAATAGTTTGTTGACCTCTTGTAAAAAAAAAAAAAAAACAGTTCCAAATACTGTTTTAAGTACTTTAGAAGAACAAATAAATTGCATGGGTTTTGTTTTGTTTTGTTTTGTTTTTGTTTTTGTATTTAGTACAGGGTCTAACTACACAGATCAGACTTATAGTGATCCTCCTGTTTTTCAGCCTCTTGAAAGCTGGAATTACACCTGTGTACCACTACAACCAGTCTTAGTTGCTGTCTCAGTGCACCCTGGGGACGGTGCCAGCACAGCAGGGCAGGCCAAGGAGTGAACTGGGGATCAAACCAGGGATTGAACCCTGGTCCCTGCATCTGCCTAAGCAGGTGCTTTAATCTGCTAAGCTATCTGGCCAGCCCTATAAATTGCATTTTGTTGACTCATTTCTCTTACCCTCTATCAGATGCCTATCTTAATGCCTACTGTGGGCTCAGGCACTGGAAACCAGCAGGGAGCAAAGATTCAGTTCCTGCTTTTGTGGAAATTAGTGTCTGGGTCTAGCTCTGCCCCTTTTACCACATAAATGTTTTAGCTCTCCCAGATGTTTCCTAGAAGACACTGCATTCCACCCCTTTAACCTATGTTCATTCCCCTTCCCTGTGTGCATCCATTTACCTCCATCTCTCCTAAGAAGAGGTCCCTAAAATGGCTTGTGCCATTTTGTCAGGAGATAGAGGTCTCAAAGGACTCACATTGAATGAACCCATGCTCTCCATCTAGCTTTGAAGTTCTGAACACTCACCTTTGCATTTTCAGCTCCTGACTTCCAGGGACCCCAGCGCAGAAGACCGGATCTTGTAGATGAAAGCAGTGGCCAACTATGGAAGACAAGGCTGTGTGTGTGCATGATCTCTCCCACCCAAAAACAAAGTCACCTCCAAATACATGCCCCAGGGCCTCAATCTCTATGCAAAACCTCAAGAGCAGAGATCTGCCTCAGCCCCAGGAAGATGCTGGCTCCTCAGGGGACCCTCTGAGGACTGGCATTTGAACCACCAATGAAGTTTCAAGGTCTAGCCTTTGTCTCTTCATTCCTACTCCCGCATCACATCTTCCAGAGGACTGCTTGATTTATTTCTAGAAAAAAACAGCATTGGGTAAGTCATTGCAGCCTCCCCAAACTTGGACAATTTCTTTTGGAGCCTGGAGCCCAGTGGTACAGCAGAAAAGAAGCAGCCAAGAGCCAGGGAAGGAGCTGAAGAGTCCCAGGATGATGCTCAATAGCACAGCCCCTTCCCTTTGCCTGGACTCTACTGTATACAAGATCACCATCAGTGTGATCCTCATAATCCTCATCCTCATCACTGTCGCCGGTAATGTGGTTGTCTGCTTAGCTGTAGGCTTGCACCGCCGGCTCCGCAGTCTGACCAACTGCTTCATTGTGTCCTTGGCAGTCACGGACCTGCTCTTGGGCCTCCTGGTGCTGCCCTTCTCTGCCATCTACCAGCTGTCCTGCAAATGGAGCTTCAGCAAAATCTTCTGCAATATCTACACCAGCCTGGACGTGATGCTGTGCACAGCCTCCATCCTCAACCTCTTCATGATCAGCCTGGACCGCTACTGCGCTGTCACTGACCCACTGCGGTACCCTGTGCTCATCACCCCAGTCCGGGTCGCCATCTCTCTAGTCTTCATCTGGGTCATTTCCATCACTTTATCTTTCCTGTCTATTCATCTGGGTTGGAATAGCAGGAATGAGACCAGCAAGGACAATGACACCATCCTCAAGTGCAAAGTCCAAGTCAATGAAGTGTATGGGTTGGTGGACGGACTGGTCACCTTCTACCTACCTCTGCTGATAATGTGCATCACATACTTCCGTATCTTCAAGATTGCTCGGGAGCAGGCCAAGAGGATCAATCACATCAACTCCTGGAAGGCAGCCACCATCAGGGAGCACAAAGCCACAGTGACACTGGCTGCCGTAATGGGGGCCTTTATCATCTGCTGGTTTCCTTACTTTACGGTTTTTGTTTACCGGGGACTGAAAGGGGATGATGCTGTCAATGAGGTATTTGAAGCCATCGTTCTGTGGCTGGGCTATGCCAACTCAGCCTTGAACCCCATCCTGTATGCTGCCCTCAACAGAGACTTCCGTACTGCATACCAACGGCTCTTCTGCTGCAAGCTTGCCAGACACCACTCCCATGAGACTTCTCTGAGACTGAACAACTCTCAGCTAATCAGGAGTCAAAGCCAAGAACCCAGGTGGCAGGAGGAGAAACCCCTGAATCTCCAGGTGTGGAGTGGGGCAGAAGTCATGGCTCCACAGGGAGCCACAAACAGGTAACAGCACTAACCATTTGTCCAGCATGTAGGGTAGGGGGAGGCCTCTTGTGAAAAGCAGTTAAAGTGAATACATGTAGGTGTTGTTGGTTTATATGCTGAGAATGCTCCATGACCACTTTGTGAACGTGATCTCATTTAATCCTCCAGTGGCTCCCTATTTAGAACATTCTATTTCCATTTTTAAAGGATCATCATAACAGTCTCAGACAACTTGTCAAGGACCACTCAGCCAGGACTTGGACCAAGGGCTCTTGGCTCCAGAACTCAGGGGCCCTTCTTTCTAGCTATGCTATCCTTTCAATCAGAAGACCTAAGTCTGAGGTGGACTCTACCACTTAGGAGTCACGAGTGTTCGACTAAGCCCTCCAGACAATGGTGGAGCAGCCAGGCACTGGCGCTGCCTCCTGATGGGCCCACTGTGAGGATAAATGAGAAACTTAGCTCCATTTATTGAGCAGCTACTATGCATCAGTTCTTATGGTGGGAACACTCAGGTCGGTGGGAAAAGAGGACCGACAGGTGGACTTTGAAAGCCAGGCAAAAGTGCAAGCACTATTCCACAGATAACAGGAAAAGATGGAACGGTTAGAGCCAAGCAGGGGATAACATAGGCAAATCTGTGCTGTTGGGTGTCTTTTTTGTTTTTGTTTTTTTTCAGTACTGGATATGGAACTCCAGTGTGCTAGGCAAGGACTGTACCACTGAGCTATACTTCAGATCTGTGCATGGATGTAGGGCCCTGATGTAGAAAGGCCGAGTGAGCCTACACACAGGGATAGCAGCAAGGGCAGTGTGGCACGGGTCCCTGAGAAGAGAAAGGGGAAGGAAGCAAAATCTAGTAGGCTACTTTAAAAAAAAAATTAAAAATTTTCAAACTATGAGATATACAGAGTACAGAAAATATAAGAGGAAGAAAACTTCAGAGTTCCCTCTCCAGGCCTAGTCCAGACTGAAAAGATAAACAGAATCAGTATAAAATTTAGGTAAATTCCTTGGTGACAAAGTCAGCGCTGGATCCAAATGACCCTGCAAGCTCACTTTGTGGAGAGAGAGCTCCTGTGTGAGCTTTAGCTGAGAGAAACAAATGAGACAGTGTTCCTAGAATGCCTGGTACATAGGAGTTGCTCAATAAATGCTTCTCTCCCTTGTCTTTGTTTTGGCCTCTCAGAAAGCTGGTCTGTGGAACTCATCCATCCATCCATCCATCCATCCATCCATCCCTTTGTTCATCCATTCATTTACTTGCAGATACGTGTCAGATTCTTACCACATGTTATGAACTATGCTCAGTGTCAGGGAGGTAGAAATGACATTTTATATGTGGATTGGCATGAGAAATTAGGAATGATCAATTGGGAAGCTATGCTCTTTATGGAAAATGCTCTGCCCTCACACGCCCTGTGACTTGAACAATGCGTCGTACCTCTAGGGCCTCAGTTTCCTCACCCTGCAGAGTATTGGATCTGTCCTCAGGTGGCTGCTCCACTCATCATGGAGTTGCCTGAAGGTCACATGAGCCAAGAGACATGAAAAGACCTTACAGTCCATCAATAGGATCCAAGTTTATCCTCTATCGCTGGGCATCACACTAACCAGTGCCCAAGTGGACACTGCAGACCCACACCCTGGGGCTCTGCATTCTGTTGGACAGCTGTGGGGCCAAAACTCTCTCAGTAGAGTCCAGGGCTTCATATCCCTCCTGGTCCACACCGCTGTCACCCTCTCCCCACAGCCGGCAGTGTCCCTCCATAGACTAGGGGCCCAGGCCCTTCACCCTACACTTCTCTCCTGCTAGAGCAAGCCTGAGCACCCCAGCTCCTGGACTGTTCCCAGAGCCATCTCCCTGACTTCCTAGGCTCCTAGCATAGAGATCCACATGCCCAAGTTCACCCTCCGCTCCAGCACAAAGATGTGTCCAGTACGCACATCTGGAGGCCTCGGCAGGCTGTCCTGATAGATGAAATGCCTGTTGGAGTCTATCCTTCCAGGAGCCTGCATTTAGAAGGCAGCCTCAGCAACAAAGCTAATTTAGTTCACAATGTGTAAGGAAAAAGAATAAAAACCACATGGCTAAGAGCTAGACAGAAGATAGTTGACACTATTCAGTTTAATCGTGTGTATCACTTTGTACTGTTCCTTCCTATTTGATTCTTGACTTAATAAGCTACCTTCTAACCTAATCCTTAAGGGCACATATGCATCCAGTGAGCACTTTAGAAGAATAGTGAACACTCACTAAGCACCCACTATTTACCACTTGCCATATCTGACACCAGTTCCATGTAGTAATCATTTGGCGGAGCCATCGTGCCCCCCCCCCGCACCCCATGCTAAGGGTACATGGAGAGATAAGAAGCCCCCAGCCCCACACCACTGCTGTTGCCATGTGTAATTGCTCACAGCTCAGTTATAGAGCAACTTGTGCAGGGGTTGAAGTTCATCATTCTCAGCGCTGAAGAACAGTGAGCATTCCAGCCCCTTCATTTTATCCTTTATTTTCTGGGCTGCAACTTTAAATGCAAACAGAAAACCCTGCTCACCCATGGTGGGGTAGAACCCTTGAGACTGGGGTCTTCATTCCATTCTCAGCCAAGCCTGTGAATTAAGGGTCTGTTTAACCCCCACTCTATGGATGGGGTTCGGAGGAGGCAGGCAACTACCCAAGTGATTCACCTTAGGAAGCTCTGTCAGAAATAGCAGCTCCGATAATTTAGTGTCTTCTTGGTGCTGAGGACAAGTATCGACTTTCTCTTCAGGTCCCACAGCCACCCAGCTAAGAGGTGGCATCCACCTGGGTCACACACAGCTGCGGAGTCAGGGCCAGAGCCCACGTGCCCAGAGCTCACAACCAAGGTCTGTCTCCCAGTCCCTGGGCACAGTGGGCAGAGGGCTTCATGGAGGATGGGGGAGCCAGCTGGAGGGCTTCCTGCCAAGGTTGAGGGCACAGGCATGGCAGGAGGCCAAGCAGAGCCAGGGGGCTTTTCTCTCTGAGGCTGCCAGAGCAATCAGAGCCTGGCATGTTCCTTGATAAGGCCGGCTCCTGGCTTCTCTGACCACTGATAGCGTATCCTTCTTGTGCTCTGCCTGGGGACAAAAACCAGCACTGACCCAGAGCTTTCTTGCTGCCAACACTGGGGTGTGTGCCTGGGCTAAGAATTGTGGATGCAACTGATTCAGCATGCCCTGAGTGGAGCGGGCAACACAGTCAGAGAGGGAGACTCCAGGAGACAGTGACTGAGCTGGCCCATCCTCCCTGCCCTGGGGCCAGCCAGCAGCATGCTCTCCAGTGTGACATCTCTGTCTCTCCTTCCTTGCCTATACGGCTTCACCTTCGCTCACACCCTCACCCCACCTATCTCTGCAAGCCCTGATCCTGTTGCCCACCCACTCTCTCCCATCACTTGCAGTGAACTATCCGAAGCATGAATCTCTCCTGCCGTAGTCCCTGCTCACTACCTTCCACTGCATCCCATTGCCTCCTGGATGCAGCTGTAGCAAATGACCACTAACTATAGGCTTACAAGGAACACACTGCTCTTCTATTGCAGTTTAAGAAGTTGCTATTCTCCCTCAGCCTTCCAGAGTGCTGGGATTACAAGGAAATACCACCTTGTCCAGCAGGCAAATCTGAAATTTGGGTTTGGGAGAGCTGGTTGCTTCTGGGGGCTTCCAAGGAGGATAAATCCTTTTCCTCACCTTTTGAAGCTTGTGGGTTCCACCTGTACTCCTTGGTTCCTGACCCCTTTCTTGTGCTCATTGTTCCAACCTCTCAGCTGTCACTACCTCTACTCTAGACATCTCAGTGGCCCTCTGCCTCCCTCTTACATGGACATTTGTGATTATGTGTTTACTGTGCTTGGATAATCCAAGATGAGCTCCCATCTTTAATTCCTTAACTTAATCACATCTATAAAGTCTGTTTTGCCATATAAGATGACATCTCTGATCAAGGAAGATGTGACCCTATTTGAGGTCCATTATTCAGCCTTCCATATGTCCCAACTTGCTCCCTGGTACTAAAGGACCTTCACAGTTCAGTCCCAGGCCATCTTCCTCTTCCATTTCCTGCCAGCAGCCCCAGGCCCACAAGTGCCTCCACCACCCTCTGCCCCAGCCAAAATAAGACCCTTGGTGTTTGTTCACTCAAAAGCATTTACCTGCTGGATAAGGTGGTATTTCCCTGTAACCCAGCACTCTGGAAGGCTGAGGGAGAATAGCAAGCTCAAGCCCAACGTCAGCAACTCAGAAAGACCCTGTCCTAAAATAAAAAAATAGTGCTAGACACGTAACTCAGTGCAAAGGCCCTGGGTTCAGTCCCTAGCACTGGGAAAACAAATGAAGACTCCCAAGGACTTGCTAGCCTCTGGCACTGAGGCAGCAGAGAGCAGGCCGAGGCTCTCCTCACACAGAGTAAAGGCTCTGAGCGTGGTCCACAGACCAGCAGCTCCCTCCCAGAAACAAAGCAGCTGGCATCAGGCCCGCAGCCTCCGTTTTGGCAGGTCTAGGATTGGAGCCCGAGGCCATCTGACTTCAAGTCCTGGGCCTTTTCTACAGTGAAATGCTGCCTGGATCCTGCTTCTGACCAACACTTCAGTGCTAGTCCCATAGATGCCAGACAGGGAAACCAAGGCACAGGGAAGCAAACGACCTGGTTGGGTGCAGTGCAAAGCAAGCTCAGGGGAGCTGGACCCCTGCCCAGTGCTCTTTAGGTCCTTTCTCACCCACTCTGCTCCCCACAATCTCCCAAGGCTGGAGATATGATTCATAAGCATCTGGCCTATCAGCAGCCCTTCCCTGGCAGGTGTGGCACTTCCTCATTCCTGCAGAGCCCCTTGCTTGCCTGTAGTGGCTTGGATCTGCCCAGGCATCTGGAGGGTTTGACCCTAGATGGGCATAGTGCCTCTACCCTCCTCCTTCTACCCCTCCCCATGCCAAGGAAGTGACCCCAGCCAGCCTCTGCCTAGCCCATCACATCTGCCCTCTGTCCCTCTGTGGCCAAAGAAGACTTTTGCAAAAGTAAACTGGGCAATGCCCCACCCATCTGTTGTTTCTATAATAAAATACAAAGTCCTTGTCCGAGCCCCCGAGGCTCTGGACTACCAGGCTCCCGCTGCTGCCCAACTCTCCTTCATGCCCACACTTTGTCCACATCATGGGATCCTTCCTCTTGATGCATTTTATTAATTTCATATTCTCTCCACCTAAACCATAAGCCTTGTGGCAGCCCCGTGTCTGTGCTGCTTCCTACTAGGCTCCTGACACCTAGTGTTGAGCCTGGCTCAAGCAGGTCCAAAGATGTTGAACAAATGGATGAATGAATGAATGAATATCCGAGGTCCCGGAGAATCCTGAGAAGTGAAAAATACCACCCCCACTGTAGAAATAAAAAGCCAGACCGCAAAGAGGGAAGTTCCAAGAGCCTCGGAAGAGCTGAGACAGCCAGTTCCCTTTTATTGGATGTTACGCTGGCTTCTGACAGAAACCCACATTACAGGCGGGCCTCCCAGCAGCAGCCAGGGCTAGCTCTGAGTCACAGAGCTTTTGATGGGAAAGGTCCAGCCACTTCCCAGCTCCATCACACAAGGGGCCTAGAATAGCAAAGTCACGTGCTGGAGTAGTGGAACACGTGAGCTTTTCAGTGGGACCAGCATCTAGGGCTGCCTCAATCTGGACCGTGTCCACCGGGTCACCAGGGCATGTCGAGGTTTGGCTGAAGTTTGGGGGAGGTGGGAGGGGGAGGGCTGATTCAT
Source organism: Octodon degus (assembly GCF_000260255.1). NCBI lineage: Eukaryota > Metazoa > Chordata > Mammalia > Rodentia > Octodontidae > Octodon > Octodon degus. The sequence goes on along the minus strand of NW_004524624.1, from coordinate 6,737,235 downwards.
CTTTGGCTCCAAGTTCAGTCTCGGAAGCTGCGCTGTAATAACAGCAGCATAGTAGAGCCCCACGCCTGATGCACACGCTTCCCCCGAACAGCTCTTACTCAGAAGAGAAGTTTCCTTTAAGGCCACAAGCAAGTTTACTTATTTCATCTCGCTCTCTAAACCAGTCTGACTCTTTTGCGTATTGATTTCTGCATTCCTGAGCAAGGTGTAGAAGTGGTTTTTCAGAGATAAGAATTGTTCCTTCCCTGAAGCTCAGGGATGGGGCTGGTCCCCTGCATCTGAGATCTGGGGCTACCTTATGTGCCGTAGATTTTCGGATCTATCTTTTGTGTCTAGATGTCACACCTTGTACCTCAAGGCCACGTGGGGCTTTCTCCTGCAGTACTGAAGGTTAGCTAGACCCAGTGTGATATGAGTCATGGTCTCTCCTCTGATTACTACCTGACACTAGGCAAGTCACTCCAGGCTGAGCTATAAGACAATGGTGGTTATCTAACTTACTTTGCAGAGTTGTAAGAATAAAAATAGAGCTAAGGCACTTAGCATAATTCCTGGTATGTGGCAGGAACTTTAACAAATGTGAATTTCTGTTCTCTACCAGCTATCTCTTCCCCTTTCTTTTGTTCTCTCTCTCTCTCTCTCTCTCTCTCTCTCTCTCTCTCTCTCTCTCTCTCTCCTCTATCTGTCTCTCTCTGGTCTCTCTGTGTCTCTTGGTCTCTGTCTGTCTTTATGTCTCTCTCTGTCTCTGCCTCTGTCTCTGTCTGTCTGTCTCTGTGTCTCTCTGTGTGTGTCTCTATCTGTGTCCCTCTGTGTCTCTCTGTGTGTCTATCTTTGACTCTGTCTGTCTCTCTCTATGTCTCTCTGTATCTATCTGTGTCTCTCTGTGTGTCTCTCTGTCCCTGTCCCTGTCCCTGTCTCTATCTGTCTCTCTGTGTGTCTCTCTCTGTGTTTCTCTATGTGTCTGTGTCTGTCTCTCTCTCTCTCTCTGTCTCTGTCTGTCTCTCTCTCTGACCCCCTTCTCCCTTCTTCCATCCCACTCTCCTTCATGTCCTCATCTTCTTTTTTCCTTCTTCTACCAGTTCATATACTGCACAATTCTCCCATTTAAAGTGTGCGGGGAAGTGGCTCCCAGTATATTTACAGAGTTGTTAAGTCACCATTACAATCATTTCCTCCCTCCAAAAAGAACCCCTGGCCCCCGATTCCTGCCTTCCATTGCTATATCCCCAGCTCCACACTGAGGTACTACTAATCTGCATTGTGCTCCAGTTAACGAGGCTCGCTCCATCGTCCCATCTGGACACTTCATCTAATACATGGTCTTTTATGCCTGGCTTCTTTCACTTAGCATTTTCTCAAGATTCTATATTTCATTTGTTGTTCTTTCACTTCATTTTCTTTTCCATTCTTTTTGTGTTTGCTTCCCTCCCCTTCCTCCAACTCACAGCCCCATGTCTCTTCATCAAGTCATCGGGCTTTGTGGCAACTTTTGACCCCTGTGGGCCTTGGGTGGAGAACTACACCTTGTGAGGCTGTGCCTGGGACAACCTCTATGGCCCACGTGCCACCTCAAAGCTGCCAACCAGAGCGGAAGCTGTGGCTGGAAATTAACCCATTCATCTTTTCTCTCTTCAGAGAGTTTGGGGAATGAGACTCTCTTCCTGCCCCCAGAGGAAGTCAGGGAAAGGAGAACAGAAAGAGAGGAGGTGGGAAGCCCTTCACGGCCTCAAAGTCAAGGAGACTAAATCATGGCGCCTCCCCCCCTGGAGTCATTGGAAAGGTAGAGAACTTCTCATTTACAGGTCTGGAGTTGGTGCCTCTGAGGCGAGCTGGAGGCCCTTTTTGCTCCCAGAATGCTCTTCTCCACGCTATAGCTACAAGCTCCTGAGATTCGACAGCCTAGCCTTGTTGGGCAGGCATGGGAGGGAAGGTAAACCATATCTTCCAGGCTACCACCATAATTTTGTACCCTTAAAATAAAGGTGCACATTCAAGGAAAAAAGTGAGGAAAGGGTCCTCCTTCCAGGGGACCTAGCCCCCGAGCACATGGCTGTACAATGCTCAGGAAGGCTAGCTCTTAGCCCCTCCTGGTCCCCTTTACCTGATACCTTTGTGTGGAAAATAGTTCACCAATAGCAGTGCATCAAGTAATGGTGTCTTACGCAGCAACTGACCACATTGGTAGTGGTCCCATAAAAGTATAACGGACCTCAGAAATTCCCATGGCCTAGTATTCTAACTGTGCCTTTTCTACATGTGGGTGCGGCAATGCCATTGTGTTGCAGTTGCTGTGGCATTCAGTGCAGTGCTGTGCTGCACAGGGCTCCAGCCGAGGAGCAAGGGGCTGTTCCCTGGGCCTGGGTGTTTAGTACGTGGCAGCTGCTGGGTTTGCATTAGTGCTGTGTATGGTGATTATGCAACAGCAATACTGTCTGATGATGCATTTCTCAGAATGTGTCCTTTTGGCTAAGTGGCATGCGGCTCTACTCAACTCTGCCACCACAGACAAGACCTAACTCTGTGGGGGTGGCTGGATTCTGATAAAACCTTATTTATGGACACTAAAATTTGAGTTCCATATTCATGAGTCGTGAAATGTTATTTTGCTATTTTTTTTTTCAACTTGTTCAAGAAAAACAGGTGGTGGGCTAGATTTGGTGCATAGACTATCACTTGCCAACCCGGATGTAGGGGACAGAAATGGATAGCAAGTCCAGGCCCTCGCTCTGATGGTGGGTAGGTGCCTTCCCCTCTCTGAACCTCGGCTTGCTTATCTGCAAAATGGGGGATACCAATGGTTTCCTGGCAAATTTATGATGACAGCACCGATTTATGCAACGTGCCTGGCATAGAGTCAGTGCTTACTAAGTGGCAGCTTTTGTTATTTTTTCCTCCATGGCCTCTTCGCAAAGGAGCAGCTGAGAAGTTTGAGGCAGGCTGTGTGGCTGTGTGTCTCAGCTGTGCGACTGAGCTGCTCAGATCACATCCTGACCCCGAGTCTCATGTCTCTCATCTGAAAACAGAGAACTTGGATTGATTTCAAGGGACCATTCCAGCACTAGCTATATATAAATGCTTAACAAGGGAGAGAAATTATGCCCACACCCCAACCATGCTGTGTCAAGAGTCTCTGGCAAGGACAATGAAGAATGTGTTTTTCATACTAATGAATCTCTCAGAGTATGGAAGCAAATCCAGTAGAATGCACCCTTGTCACAAGTCAGCTGCAGGTGCTGGCATCAGGGGGCCCGGCAATAGCGCAGACTGGACAGAGGGAAGGGCTGCAGAGAGGTCTCCAACTTTGGGGCCAGAGAGCCTGCCCTGGGAGGGCTCTGGCTGTGTGACCTTGAGAAGCTCACATCTCTCTCTGAGTTCTAACTTCCTCATCAGCAAAACAGAGCTAAAAAATTCTGACTGCTGTCTCTGCCCCTAAACAAGCAGCTGTTGTTGAACACAGCAGTTATTTTTGGCAGTGTCAAGGGGCTGGAATGAAGTGTGCCTCAGACCCGCTAGGCATTGCAGGGTCTCTGTAGCTTGCAAGGCTCTCCTGGGATACAAGGGCCACTCCCTCTTCCTGTAGATAAAGTGGAAGGGGGAGTCCCCCCTGCAAAGTGTCACCAAGCCATCAGTTTGTCCACTCATCCATGCAGAAAGCTGTGCTGTGCTGAGAGAACCCCACAGCCTGGGCATCACATGTCCACATTCTTCTTTCTAGGACTAACCATATTCTGTCATCACCCAGGCACTAGCATTCAGGATTGGTGGCAGTCTACTCCTCACCTGAAATTGACAAGTAAGGCATTTAGAAAACTTAATTAATCCTGGAAAGGAATGTACCACAGAAAAACCCAGTGGAACCTCTTTCTTGTTACTGCCTTCCACAACTCTGAAGTCTTTCTCTTTGTCCAGATAAATATGTGGCCTTGCAGCCATGGTGACAAAAGGATGTGTGCAGACTGCACACTGCCCTCCCTTCCCTTCCTGGGAAGGAGGCTTCCTAGGCAGGTGGTAGGCTGTGCTGGTGCCTGCTGACTCTCCGCTGAGTCATCCACTCCCGCACCCTTTGCCCAGCTCCCAAGAAATGGGAAGCTCCCTTTGCTGATCCGCTGAGCTGAGCTCAGAAACTGTGCCTCCCAGGTGGTTAGCTGCCGCCACGGGCCAGTTACTTCCTGTCTCACTCAGTGTGTCCTCATCTAAACAGGGGGATGACCATGTCAGGACCTCCTCAGCACCCAGAGAGGGGCTGTTGAGTCAACACCTGTGCCCCAGGAAGACGCTTACAGCATGCACATGGGGACAGGCGACAGAGACTTCCTTCCCTGCTATTCAGGAAGCTCATAGGCCACCAGTTCACAGGTGGAGGACAAACTTAATTTCCTGGGTCAGAGGAGCTCAGTCACCTCTAGGTGTAAACCCAGCGACTCTGATGTGAAAGCAGTCCATGTAAGACTCTCTCCACTCCTCACTGCCTCCTTCCCTCCAGGGTAGGTTCCCAGGCTGCTCAGGCCACCCCAAAGCTGTCCTGTCCAGACACTGCTGGGCCCAGGAGCCATGGGCCTGGGCTCTGCCTGCCCTGGGAACCAGACACACCTCCCAGGGACCTTGACCTATGCCACAGGCTCCTGACCCCAATCCTTGCCCAACACCCCTAGTAGGCAGCCCCATCTATGTGCTGAGACTCCCTGTGCCCCTCATGGGAGCAGAGGACTGAGGCTGCAGGGCAGCATGAGGCCCTCTTGCTGCTATTTCTCTTCTCCAGCAGACCCACATCCTCCCAGGCAGCTTTGTTCTATGCTTCCAGGTAGAAAGTAGGGTCCAGGCCTCTGTATTCTTGGCACCCCAACAGGCTCTCAATCCCAAGAGAGATGGGCAGTGGGAGGCCAGATTCACCCCAGCCTCTACCTCTCCCTTGTGCCTGCTCCTCCCCAGAGAGGGGAAACTGAGCTCCCAGGCTCATGACTCCAGTGCACGCTGACCCTCGCCACTGTCTGTCTGGGACTGTGGTGGTGTGTCTGCCCTTACCTATGGGCTTTAGACACATCTGTGCCATGCCTGGGGTGGTACCAGCGAAGCTGACAAACAAGGGCAGGGGCCAGGCACCTCCTCGTCATCTCAAAGCAGTGTCCCATGCCACCCCCAGCACACTAGCCCAGCATATTCACTCACTATCTGGTCAGGGCAAGGCGTGAACCACCGCTGCCAACAGCTGAGCCCATCTGGTTACCCAGGAGCTCATAACCTGGGAACTGGTGACCTTGGGCACATGACTTAACCTTCGCATGCCTTGGGTTGCTCATCTGTAAGGTGGGAATGATACTAGTACTCACTCCAAAAGGTTGTAAGGATTAAAGGAGAGGGTAAATGTCTGTCACCTGAGGGTAGTGTCTGTCACCTGAGCACTCTCAGTGACTGCTAGCTGTCATGGATGCAGGGAATATGCGAAGCCCTGGAATTGGCTGCAGTGTTTCCTTATTGTACTTTACAATTGTCTTCGCCTTTGTGTGGTTATTGTAAGTAACTCTGTAGTGGACATCTTGATGCAGAGAACATTAGGTTTCTTTCAGATTATTTTCTTAGAAATTGAATTTCTGGAAACAGAATTGCTAGCCAAAAGGAAGGGATATTTTAAGACCTTTGTTCCACTTTGTCTGTTTGCAGGACAGGCTGTAGGGGCCTCCCTGCTGCCAGCAAAATCTGAAAGTATCACTTCCTTGAAGTCATGTCAGAGGAAGGAACCTGGAACTGTCGTGAGGGTTCCACGACAGACCACAAAGAGAAAAGGACACTGGCATTTAAAGATGAGCAAGGGGGCAGGGCAAAGGGGGCAGGAATCTTTGAAAGAGCTAGAGAAGAAGCGGAGAAAATTCTGCCCCTCATCCAAGCCCTAAGCTTTCACAGGCTGGGAGCCATGGGGGCCTCAAAATAAAGAGGTCAGTACACAGTTGCAGGAGCCGAGCCAGGATACAGCACCCACCAAGCCCAGAGTGGGCTCCGCTCTGCTGCTCACTGCTAGATGACTGTGGGCAAATGGAAGGCTTCTCCGTGCCTCAGTTTCCCCATGTAGGGAGTGGGTGTGACATTTCCCCTGTCTCCCAGGAATGGGATGTGTAGATGATAGGCACGGGACAGTGGGAATTGCTTACTTTGGGTCAATTGGATTCTTTTACCAGAAGCACTGGCGTGAACAGGTAGGAGCTATGAGATTTCCTTCAGTTTAAAACATCATTCTGTTTCCTAGAGGATTGGTGAAGCAGACCAGCCCCAAGCAGTGGTTACTGGAAAGTTTGAGCCATACGGCAGGGTGAGCCCAAGGTTAGGGCTGGGGAGTACTGAGTCTGACTCAAATCCCAGAGAGGACTGGGATTAAGCTGCGCCCTCTGAGTTCTGCTTCCTGCATCATAAAGGGAGGACAGGCAGGGGACCTCCAGCTTTGCAGCTGGGCTGACCTGTGCTGCCTGAGAACTGTACTCTCTACTTACTGCGAGCCTCTGCTAAAGTGACTGGAAAGCCTCAGGCCTTGAACGTTCATATGTTAGAGAAAATATCACATGGACACTGCAAAAGTCAAGTGAGACTGAGGATGGTAAGTGGCTGATCTGTTAGCGAGCTCATCCCTTTATGATTCAGCAACTAGTGCTCAGCAGGAGGAAATGGATGCTGCTTGGGGATAGGGGAGGGGCTGCTCAGGAAGTGGGGCTCCCCACCCCTTCACTTCTCCTTGGAGCACCGAGCTTGCATGCTACAACATACCCACTGCTGGCTTCCTGGCTGTGTGATCTTGGGCAAGTTTCCTCATTCTCTGGCCTTCCTTTCCTTCTCTGTAAAATGAGGAGGATGATAGTACCTATCCCAGGGGTTAGTGTGAGGATCAATGGAGTTGATAAACATATCTGTATATATTGCTTATGGCCAGGCCTGGTGTACAGGAGTTCAGTAATGGTACCTTTTCTGTGGTTGTGCTAATGGCTCAGAATAAGGGCTTGGATCTAGAGCATGGTGGTGAAGCCCATTTCTCCACTCACCCGCTGTGTGATCTGGCCAGATCATCACCCCCATGCTGCAATATGCAAGAGGTGTGCCCAGCACATGGGGATGTTGGGAGAGCCCCAGGCCAAGCACAGTATGTACTCAACACTGGTATTGAACCATATGTGTAACCCACAGCTTTGTATTTACAAAGCACTCTCATAAGCATTGTTCAAACCCACTCCTCATAGCCTTCTGGTGGTGGGGAATGCTTGACAGAAGATATGTTAGTCAGCTTTCTGTTGCTATGGCAAGATACCTGAGATAATCAACTGAAAAGAAACAAATGTTTATTTTGGCTTATGGTTTCAGAGGGTTTAGTCCATGGTTGTTGATTGTATTGCTGTTAGGGCTGAAGCAGCACAGTAAATCCTGGGTTGGATGAGCACACAGTAGCCATTGACCACATAGGTCCCACTATCCCCTTGAAGGATAGATCCCTAGTGACCTAATGTCCTCCCATAAAACTCATTTCCTACAGATTTCCCCACTTCCCAATAGTGCCATGGGCTCTACCTCTGGGCCTTAGGAGAGCATTCAAGAATTAAATTACAGCACAGGAGAAAGGAAACTCACCTTGGGACACTCACTGTCCCATGCAGCCATAACATCCTAGAGAAGGGCTAGGTCATCCAGAGGCTGAGACTGTTCCTTGCTCAACGCCTAACATTCTCCTGCTCCAGATCCCTCAACAGCTCTCCAATGCCAGCCAAATCACACCCGCCATCCTCAACCAAGACCCACCTGTTATGGTTGTAGAACCCCCCTGTTGCCCACCATTCTTTGCAGCTAAGTGGAGTTTGTCCAGCTAAGCTACTCCTTCCTTATTCTCAGCACACAAACCCCAGCTCCTGCCATTTCCTCTGCTTAAAGAGCCTTCTCGCAACACTGCTATTAAATCGCTTCTCACTGCATCAGACCCAACCCAAATGCCAACTGCTCCAGGCACCTGAACTGGAAATGGCTTCTGCGCCAGTCTTAATAACACACACAGGCTCACACCCAGAGGCACACACATCCACGCATACTCTGGCACATACACACTCTCATGTGCATGCACACCCATCCACACCTGTGTGTGCTATGCATACACATTTCCACTCCCTCTTGCTCACTGTTAGACTCACATCTGCACACACATGTAGTTTTGTTTTTATACTATAGCAATTCCCACTCATATTATCCCCTGTAAGTTATTGGAGACCTGCACCCTGCCCAGATTTTCTTTGCATCTCTGCTACCATCTACATCAAATTCACTGCATCTGCCCCCTGAGAGCAGCATGCCACAGTGGGAGGGAAGTGTACTTTGCAGTCAGATGGCTTGAGCTTTGCTCCTCAGTACCTGGGGCACGTCTCACCTACCTGGAGCCTCAGTTTCATGGCCTGAAAAATGCAAACACTTGCACAGTACTTGCCTTAATGTCCCATTAGGGTTGTCAGATTGAACAGGGGTATGTGTCACTTGGCTTAGAATCACAGGAAGTGCTGCTCTTTCCAATCATTTATTCATTTGCTAACACAATACACGGACGGATGTCTGCTAGAGTACAGCCAACTTCTCCCCACACCTGCCCCTGGTCTGGTTCTAATCTATGACCCACAAGTGTTTAGGAATCTGTATCCTCTTTCTTTGGCTTAGAGCTCCCCAAACCCTATCATATATTTCTCTTTTTATAAGAATGAATAAAAACATAGTAATGATTTGCAAGTTCCATACTAGTCACAATAAACCCCAAGATGTTTGAAAGAGTCTTTCTTAGATATATTTTACCTTATTTGCACATGTACAAACCCCAGTCATTTCCAGAATTCTTGCAGAAAGACTGTGCCCAATTTGCTCACATCAGCTTGCCAAGGACAGAACACCGACCGCACAGGGTAGACTTTTATTCCCATAATTTTATTGAGAAACAAATACCAATGAGACAGTTTCAAACCAAATTGGTAGGACAGTTTCAATACAGGGTAGACTTCTAATTAGGTGGTGTTTCTGCCAATCATACCTGCTCCTGCCGTTGCCACTTTCCTCCTTCAAAGCAGACCCTGGTGGCAGGCAAATTGTTTATTCCAGAAAATCACGAGAAGTCCATGAAAAATAAATCATTCATGAGCAGAAGAAGGTTCGGTCATTTCAACTTGTCATCAACCTATTAGTTTATGGTAGAAAATAAAAGGTTCAGATGAGAACACTGCGTTGTGGATACTCAGTGCCCTGGAACTTCTGTGCATGTGGTATTTTAAAATGGCCAAAAATTGGGTGTCACATTGAACAGAGAGTCACCCTGGATTTTAGCAGAAGCTTAAGGCAGTGAGAGAGCCTGCTCATGCATGCAGCTGCTCTGAAGGGCTGTGCTGTCTTCTCCTAGTAATCACCCCCACTGTGGGTTCTCCATAAAGGACACAGAATTTCCTAGTGACCAAGTGAAACTGACCCTCCAGATCTAGTGGTTCACCTTGTATTGCTGGGTACAGGATAAGCAGAAATCTGCCCAGAATCTCAGCCTTCAGAACCCACTTGTCAGGTTTCAGTGATGTTTACAGACAAGGTATCCAGTACTGCAACCTGTGCAGAAATGAAGGAGGAGGAGGAACCCCTGAAATTTCAAAGATTTCCCTTCAGCCATCTCAGCTCAGCTTCAACCTCCCATTCACACCTGGGCAAGGAACTTAGGAAGAGGCAGACTTGTCTGCAACCCAACAGCAAAGGAATGAGAAAGTCTCAAACCCACAGACAGGGCTCCTGCTTCTGAATCTCACACCTTCTCCCCATGGGCCCAGCACATCCGCTGTTTGCTAAAATGGCAAATAGCCCTCTCTTGTCTATCCCAGGCCTTCTCTCCACAAGGCTCTTACAGACCTTCAGTGGGCAGGTGGATGCAGAAAAGAGGCCACCACACAGGTAAGGGCTGCTTACATTGGCCAGAGAATCATCATTTGTGCCATCTATGGATTAGAGAAGTCAGAGATGAACATTCACTATATAAGCTGAGATTTATGGGGCTTCCATTCACCATTTCACACACAGGATCATGTACTAAACTTGGAAAATGCTAGGCGAAGAAACATCCAATACTTGCCTTTATGGTACTATCTTTGTTCTGGGTGTCAGACAGAAAAACCAATAGCCAAGCCAGGGAGCTAAGTCCCTTAGCCAAAGGGCTGTAGGAGCCCAGAGAAAGTCAGTAATCCTGGGAGGCCTCAGAGACAGCTGTTCAGAGAAGGTGATGTCTGAGCCACCTGGAAACCACAGAAGTTGTACATCAAAGAAGGCATTAAAAGAAATTTAAGCAATGGCAATAACACTTGCAAGGTAGCAGATGTATGGAATAGCAGGGTCACAGCAGAGGGCAGTGGAAATGGGCACTGGTTTTCATGATCTGCAGTCCTTAGAGTGTCTCATGAAGTCACTATAATAAACTTATTTCTGGCCAGGGAGATGGTTCAGTGGAATAAGTGCTGCCCTGGCAAGCGCAAGAGCCTGAGTTCAATCCCTGGTTCCGCCAAAAAAATAAAAAATAAAAATAAAAAAACTTATTTCCACAGAGAGGAAAACTGAGGTTCAGAAAGGACTTGAGCAAACCTTCTGAGACTAGCGCTGACACTGGGACCTGACCTCTGCTGGTTGAACATATTCTAATGCCCACAATGCAAAGTCAGAGTCTGATTCAAATGCTTATTGAAAGATACTAGTCTGGACACTGTTCACGACAAGTAGCAGAAATCCAGTTAGAAGAGCAGAGGGGTGGTGGAAATAGGTAAATGGCCCAGAACAGAAGAGCCTACGAGCTGCTTCAGTATGGCTGGTCCAAATGCTCTGTCACCAGGAATTTTTATTTCTCCAGCTTTCAGCACAGATTTCCTCTATGTTGACATCATTCTTCGTCAGATTCTCCCGTGAGGCCACCGGAAAGCCCAGTCTATTTTTGCAGACCCAGTGGAAAAGGAGGTCCCTCTTTACTGTTCCAAGTCTCAGGCTTATGGTGCACTGGCTGGATTTTGTCATAGGTCTGCCTCAGAATCAGACATTGTGAATGCAACCCTAGAGTCAGGGCAAAAGGAAAGAGGTCAAATTTACCTCGTCCATTGAGCAAAAGATGGGGCAGGTTGGATCTCAAAGAAGAATTAAGGTGTTATTACCAGAAGAAAGGGAAATGAAAATGGAAAGGTGAAGAGGGTAAGTCTCTCCCTTAATCCTAACAGATGCCATCTTATTTTGTTCTGTCTCAGAGCCTTATTAACACCTCTATCTCCAAGCGAGAGCCGAGGACAGAAGTGGCCTTTGGGGTCACTTGGGGAATATTAAGTATACCAGTATCTCAACCCATATTCAAGAAGTGATCAAAATGTTCAGTAAATGTTTGAAATTTTTAAATTTTTTACAGTAAAAGACACATTGCTATTCATCCCCTTCACAGTACTCTCCCCCACACACACACTTCTCCCATCACTCTTGCTACTTTCTGAAGAAGTTCTGGGACTTTTTTGCTTTGAGTATTTTTACAAAGTATGATTTTAAAAAAAGTTAGCAGGCCCCGGACGTTAGCTCGGTCCGCTCGGTCGGCACGGCCCAGGTTTGTTCAAAATGTCTACCGTTCACAAAATCCTGTGCAAGCTCAGCTTGGAGGGGGACCACTCCACACCCGCCAGTGCCTATGGGTCCGTCAAAGCCCACACCAACTTTGATGCGGAGCGGGATGCCCTGAACATCGAGACAGCCATCAAGACCAAAGGTGTGGATGAGGTTACCATCGTCAACATTTTGACCATCCGCAGCAACCCACAGAGGCAGGACATTGCCTTCGCGTACCACAGGAGGACCAAAAAGGAGCTCGCATCAGCACTGAAGTCAGCCCTCTCGGGCCACCTGGAGACGGTGATTTTGGGCCTGCTGAAGACCCCTGCGCAGTACGATGCTTCCGAGCTGAAGGCCTCTATGAAGGGGCTGGGGACTGATGAGGACTCTCTCATCGAGATCATCTGCTCCAGAACCAACCAGGAACTGCAGGAGATCAACAGAGTCTACAAGGAAATGTACAAGACCGACCTCGAGAAGGACATCGTCTCCGACACATCCAGTGACTTCCGCAAGCTGATGGTTGCCCTGGCCAAGGGCAGGCGAGCAGAGGACGGCTCTGTCATTGACTACGAGCTCATCGACCAAGATGCCCGGGATCTCTATGATGCCGGTGTGAAGAGGAAAGGAACGGATGTCCCCAAGTGGATCAGCATCATGACAGAGCGGAGCATGTGCCACCTGCAGAAAGTATTCGAAAGGTACAAGAGCTACAGCCCCTACGACATGCTGGAGAGCATCAAGAAGGAGGTCAAAGGAGACCTGGAGAATGCCTTCCTGAACCTGGTCCAGTGCATCCAGAACAAGCCCCTGTACTTCGCCGACCGGCTGTACGACTCCATGAAGGGCAAGGGCACCCGTGACAAGGTTCTGATCCGGATCATGGTCTCCCGCTGTGAGGTGGACATGCTGAAAATCAGGTCTGAGTTCAAGAAGAAGTACGGCAAGTCCCTGTACTACTACATCCAGCAAGACACCAAGGGAGACTACCAGAAAGCGTTGCTGTACCTGTGCGGTGGGGACGACTGAACTCCGGCCCCCCAGGCTCCCTAACGTCCTGGAGAACCCGCTTGCGACTAACAGCCCCGGCCACTCCCCGTGGAGACACCCCAGCCCCTCGCTCCAGTCCCCCAGGGCGCCCGGCTTCCCCGCAGCCTCTCGGATAAGCCAAAGAAGTGAACATTCCGAGGAGTCCGAAGTGAAGTCAGCGATGTGAAAGAAGTGCTTTTCCTCCTGTGTACTGGGTCACGAATAAACTATTTTTACTTTAGAAACAAAAAATAAATAAATAAAATAAAATAAAAAATAAAAAAATAAAAATAAAAAAATAAAATAAAAAAAGTTAGCAAATGCTGCAGCCAAATGCCATCCAATAGAAAGTCAACCTGTGGAAACATTACAGCGTGTGCTCACCCACCTTATTCTCTGGATCTAGCACCATGCAACCTCTGGCTCCCCCCAAAGTCAAAATGGCCATGAAAGGTAACAATTTAAGTCAATTCAGCACATCAAGACCCCCACAAGAGGGAAACTAAAGATACTCATGAAAGAGACCTTCCAGAACTGCTTCAGAAAGTGAGAAGAAGGATGGGATAAGTGTGTTTAAAGCAAAAATGAGTATTTTGAGGATGCTTAATGGCAATGTGTATTGCCAATACTGTATCTTTCAACCATACTTCACACAGTAGGTTCATGCAGTGGAGAAATTCTAGGTTTGTGTCTCACCCAGCTTACATTTGGCATGGATGGTCAGCTAAGCAAAGGAGAGAGGAGATCCAGGCCATCAGACTTTTAAAAGTTAAATATGCAAGTTAAAATACCTTGGGTAATCACTTTAACAAATAAAGGGTTATAATTTCATATGGTATAGTGGAAAGTCAGTGAATACAAAAGGTCAATTTGAAACAAAACAAAAAAGGGAGTAAACTTAGAAAAAGTAGGACAAATGTGAAATGCAAAAATAAATGTAAGAAATAAATGAAAATGTATCTGTAATACCAGTGAATGAAAATATCATAAACCAGCCAGTTAGTGTATGCAGGCAGGCAGCAAGATTTGGTTGTTAAACCCAAAACATACTTTTTTGTGTGTTTGTTTATTTATTTATTTATTCTGTGTGTGTATTTTAGTACAGGGTCTACAGGGTCTACAGGGTCTCACTACATAGATCGGACTCGTAGCGATACTCCTGTGTTCAGCCTCCCAAGTGCTGGGATTACAGGCACGAGCCACCACGCCCAGTCTCAGTCGCCATCTCAGCGCACCCCAGAGGCAGGGCCGGCGCGGCAGGCCCAGGGATCAAACCCCAGCTGCTCCACTCTGCCTAAGCAGACACTTTAATCTGCTGAGCTATGTGGTCGGCCCATAAAACATACTTTTATAATAGACATACAGAATATAAGGAAACCAAAGTATTCAAAGTGTAAGGAATAAAAAATATACTAGGTACTATATATATACCAACCAAAGAAATCTAGACAGATATATTAATATTAAAGTGAAACTTAAGCAAGACATACTACTTAAGATAAAAATGGCCATCATATTTTAATAAAGGAGGAAATAATACTTCTAAACTTATGTACAAAATAACTTAGCTTTAAAAATATGTGAAACTGATAGGGCTACAAGGAGAAATTAACAAACTATAGTGGAAAGTGTATATTGTACTGCAATCAATATCTGAAGATCAAGTATATAAAAATAAATACAGTAGAACATTGAAAAGGTTGACTATGTACTAAGAAGCAAATACTGACTGGCAGGGAGACAGCTCACAGCATAAGTGCTGGCCTGGCAAGAGCACAGTCCCAAGTTTGATTCCTGGTACAAAAAAAAAAAAAAAAAAAAAAAAAAAAAAAAAAAGGGCAAGTACCAGCATATTTTGAAACATTATCTGTAGCATTCTGGCTACAACAAAATTAAGCAACAACAACAAAATCTTCACACAGACATTTGCAAGCACATTTCTTCATAGATCATGAATAAATAGATAATTATGAATATTAGAAAATATTTTCAAGTGAACAGTGAAAATACTTCACAGCAAAACTTGCAGTACACCTCCACTGCTCTCTTCAGAGAGGGAAATGTAGACTTCAATGCTCATAATTTAAAATAAATTTGAAGTTTAATCACCTAATCATCTGATTCAGAAAGTTAAATAGAACAATAAAATAAGCTGAGTGAGAGATAAAGGAAAAGCATGGTGCAGAGAACAACAGAAATTAATGGTAAGAAACAAATATTTAATAAAGAAGAGCAAAATATTAGAGTTGGTCTGTGGTGCCCTGTGCCTGTTATCCCAGGTTCTCGAGAGATTAAGGTAAGAGGATTGTAAGTCGTTAAAATATGTGCTTCATAGAGTTTTCGTGGATGATCAATATATATTTTTAAAGTGTAATGACTGAACTGATTGTAAGAAAAAATACGTCCCATTAGGAGAATTACTTGAGATGTTTATTTTCTTTTTATTAATCTCTATAGTCTGCATTTTACTGTGAAAATGCAGTATTTCCAAAAGAGTAGTAAGTACTATTGAACACCCCCATGAGAAGGAAGGTGCTTGTTTCCCAGTCTTGGGGTAGGTCTTCTTAGATAATTTTACAAATTTCCACTAGAACCACTTTCTCAGAGCCACTGGCTCCCTCTGGAACGTTAATTCAAGGGCAGAGACCTGCCTGCTTGGTCAAATATGTACACTGCTACCACAGAAGAGGCCCCTCGGAGCCTCTGAAAGGCCAGACTGTGACCTTGAGGTCCAGGTGAAGGTGGGGTGCTCTGCAGAGGGAAGATAGCTAAAGCCAGAGGAGAGCTGGGGCCACACAGAGCCTGCAGCTGGGCTGGGCTGGGCTGGGCCCACCCGGAAGGCACAATGCAGGCTGGCTGCATCCTCGCTCCAAAGCCCTATGAGTCAGCCTTCCAGATTCATTGCTGCTGTGTGACACCCCCCATCCTCCCCCAACCCAAGCAAGGCATGCTGGAGACTCTCAGGAGTCACTTCAGTAGGATTTGGAAAGAGAAGACAGGGCACAGATCACTGATAGAATCCTTGCCTACATATGTGAGGGCCTTGATTTGATTTCCAGCACCAAAAAAGATTTAGAACTAGCAAATATTAACTGAGTTCTTATAATGAGCCAGCCTATATCTATACTTACACACATTTCATAACACTTCATTTTTCCAAGAGTTGGGAATATGGTGTTCACCTCTATTTGTGGTTCACAGATGCTAAGTCACATCCCAAAGGTACACAGCATGTTGGAAACAGAGTTGGTCTTGAATGTGAGTCTCCCGCATATGGCTCCTTCCGGGTGAAGTGCCTTTTGCACATGGATTATTCCAGATGGCCAGCGCAGGTCCCCAGTCCATCCTACTCCACCCTTCCCAAGGACCTGGGAAGCAAAGTAGAGAGGCTAATCTCTGTCCCCTGTGAACAACTCAAGCCTGACCTGTGCTTCTGTCTCCACAGGAAACCGTCTCTGTCCTGCACCACGTGCTCCAGCAACATCCTGAGTTGCTGCAAGAACCTGTGGGGGCTTCAGTTCCTCCAGAGATACCTGGGAGGGCCCTCAGATGAACAGGCTGAGGAGCCATTGTCTGAGAAGACCCAAAGCACACCAGAACAGGAAGCAATGAGGGCACTGCCCTCTGAGGCTGTTTAGAGTCGCCCAAGGATGTGAAGATACTGGTCCTGGTCATTCAAATTTGACATCGGAGCTCCTAAGGACCCAGAACTCGCAGCCACTGAGCAAGAACCCTGGGGTGCTGGGGTCCTCTGGCCCAGGGCCAGTGGCATGTTCTGTGCTTAGCATTCCAGACAGGGGCTCAGGACTCCACTAGGCTGAATTCCAGGGCTGCAAAGTTCACGTTGGTGCTGGCCCTAGGAGTCATGTGCAGAGATAGCAGGACTTATGGAGATGTGTACACACATGTGCATAGATGTGTACATGTAGGAACATGTGTGTTCTCAGAGCAGGGCAGAGGTTGTTGCTTTAAAGCATCACCCTCTCACTCCCTTGTGGGGTCTGCAGGATGAAGGAAAACAAAGGGATAGGAAAACAAAGGAAACTGCCTTCATAAACACCTACTATGTGCCAAGTATTTCACTTGCATGAGTTCACATAATCCTTACAATGTGTGGTTAAGTTAAGAGCCCCCATCTTCCCTTTACAGAGGTAGAAACTGAGGCCCAGAGAAGCACTGGGCCTGCTTGAGCCACTCAGCTAGAAAGTATACTTGGCACATAAGAGGTACTAGGAAACTATTTGTTGATTGAATAGATGAGTGGATGGATGGATGGATGGATGGATGGATGGATGGATGGATGGATGGATGGACAGCAAGACCTCACATCTGTACTTTTGACACTACAATACACTGTCTCTCCAAAGAGAGGCCAAGATATTTCTTTGACTCAACCTACCCACCTGCTAGGAGGCTCAGACTGTCAGGTCTGGGGATCCTGTCACACTAAAGACTGACCATCTCTGGTGCTTGTTTTCAACAAAAAGCTGTGTGCAGTGCCCACTGAAGACAATGTGACTTCTGGAGTCAGGGAGGACAGGTTCAGGCACAGGATTGCAGAAGCTGTGAATGGGGGAGTTGACCCAGAAGTCCCTCTACAGGCCACATGACCTCAGACACATCATCTGACCCCTCTGAACAGCTCTCTCCTCCTCTGTTTGAGGGGTAATTGTCCCTTCCTGTTTATGGAATGCTTGAAGAGGCCAAAGGAGATGAGGATGGCAAGGGCTCTAGAAATAAGAGGATGTCGATGGACTTTTCTCTCAGTAGCACCTTCTAGGTGACCCCACTCCTACCTAATACTCTTTTCTTGGCTTCCAAAAGCCCATCCTGATTTTCTCCCACCGGGCTTTCCTAGCCTCTTCACAACTCACCATCCAGTCAATACATGTAGCCCTTCCCAGTGCTGACCTCAGCCTTGTCTGCTCGCTTCAGTTTCTCTCCCTCTGTGGCCTTGTCTCCACCCTTGACTCAGCTCTGAGGCATGTGGTGATTTCTCACAGATTTGCAACTACAACACAGGCTCCTAAGAGAAGCTGTAAACTGTCCACTGCCTACACAACACCACCACCTGGACATTTCAAAGATGTTTCACCTTTAGTGTGTCCATAACTGTACTCTTGGCCTTCTCCCTATACCTGCTCCCTTCCTGGGCTTCCCCTTCTCAGGTAAAAGCCCACCATGTGCTTCAAAGGTTGAGAGTTGCCTTTGGCATGTCCCTTTGCCTTGCTCCTCCTGGTCAACCCTCCTGCGTCCTAACATCTACACGTATCCACCGTCCACCTGTCCTGTGTTCACTCAATCCAACTGCCATGATCTCCACTGGGGTGACTGAAACAGCTTCTTATACCCCTTCTTCACATTATCCCTTCTTCACATTCCCACTCTACTCCTTCTTTCCCTCCCTCTACCCGACAGCCATGGTGTAAAGTGGTAACCTGATTGTGTCATGCATCTCTATTTTGCCCCACTGGCCCTGCATGGCTGAATTCATGTCCTTGAAGCCTATTCCTGCAGCATTCTCCACCCTCGCTCTCTTTACTTCAGCTCTACTTGTCTTTTTATTTATTTATGTCACTCTGCTCTTTCCAGCAACTCAGTCACTCCCAGCACTGTTTCCATGACTTCACACGCCCTTCTTGTTCTGTGAGCCAATGGACTCCATGAGATCTCAGCCAAATTGCCATTTCTGTGTAAAAAGTCTTCATTGGTCCTAAATATTCAATCAAGCCCCTACCACACATCCTCAGAGGTTTCCTTGGAAGCTACTGGCATGGTTGTAATGCCACTGTCACTTCCATGATTCCTTAAAAACATCTGCACACACACACACACACACACACACACACACACACACTCATGAGTTTTATATTAACCTCTGTCTGTCCAGCCCCTGTAGAGTATTGGTGACAGTAAGAGCTTAATGAGTATCTGTTCAATGATCGAACAGAGAAAATAAAATGCTCACAGTCTGGTCAATGCCAACACTTAAGCAGCTTACCTGCCAATAAACCTGAAGGCATTATTTGCCTTCATGATCCCCAGAGATATTTAATTTTGCAGCTGAATTCCTTCTGGAAACTTAAAAACTGCCTCTCTGGAAGTTTTTGTAGGAATCTGAGGCAGGTAGGTCTCTAAGTGATGGCCATGTAGTTGGAAGCGTAAGACCTCCAGGGCCTGATCACAGACTTTGCTGGTCAGGGCTCCAGCCTACGGTGCTCACAGGCCACTTAGCACTGTAGAGGACTCCTGCAAGTCTGGGTCTGACCTGCACCCTCCCTTCTGGAGGCTTCTGAGAGCCTCTGCTCGCTGCAGAAATTGTGTACATGATGCTGCCCAGAGAAGGAACATCTGTGGTGGGAGCCTGGGTCAATGTCCTATGTTACCATTGTGTCCCAATAAAGCTATCAGGACAGATGCTGCCTCATGATTATAGTTTTTAACTTCCTGCTGGAGAAATATGAACTTCATCACATGGTGTCTTGATTTAGAAAAAGCGTTATGATAAGATTCTGGGGTAAAAGCCAAATTGTAAATTGCCTTAAAATTTAAGTAAGCTTCCCAGAAATTATATTTCTTAAAAGACCACATAAGAAGCCACAGAAAGGAAAAACTATGGATAAGAGGGGTACTATAAGGTCATATTGTGGGTGAATGTGGATTCCTGAAGAGATTCATTAACCTATTACACAAGCTAAGGTCTTTACTCACAGCTTAGGAAATTTGGGCCTTGAAAAGGGAAGTGACTTGTTCAAGGTCACAGAGTTTCCAACTCGCCTGGTGAGCCAGGTACTGGGTGTCTGTGCTTTAGAATTTTCCAAAATTGTCAGAGGAACAGATAACTTTTGCTATACAGGAGAAAAGAAAATGGAAAATTCTTGCCAATTAAGAGAGCCCACAAGAGAGATAAGGCAGGTGAGATGCAATTGTGGGTTATATACAAGGAATGAACCCCAGAAACAGCGATCAAAGGCTTTGGAGAAAGAAAGGAGCTTGTCAGAGTCAAGGACACTGGATAACCACACTGTCTGCATAAGCAGAGTCCCTGGCACAGGAGGGAGGGTCCCGGAGGGCATAGGAGTCTGCATTTTGGACCCTGGAGAAAAGATAATTAAGATACACCTTGATGAATTTTCACAGGAAGCAGAGGAAGATGTTGAATAAATCAAAGCCGACAGGAACTGCTCTGCTTAAAATAGCTTTTAATATATGTCAGGGAACAAAGACAAAGCTCTGTGAAAGGAAAGTTGGGAAAGGCAAAGGCAGAAAATTAAGTCAAGGGTTATGTTGTTATTCTTGACTGAACTGCTAGCGTCTGATATATATTCATGGATGGGATGGGTTTGGGGGACCAAGTAGGCAACGAGTCAGGGCTGGAACCCAAGAAATACAATTTCTAGAATCTTTTTTCTGGCAGATTGATTGCTCCAGTGAGAAATGGAAGAGAAACAAATACCATTATTGGTAAATGGACCAATAGGCAAAGGACTGAAGGAGAGCGGGTGGAAGGGGACCTCAAGAGACTGGTGCCCTATTGCAGAAGTGTGGGGGCCACAGTAGGCCAGCTGGCAGTCAGAGGAAGGCTTGGCACCCACATTAGGAAGTATGCCTCATGCTACAAGTAATGGGAAGCTTTGAAACATGTGAAGCAATAAGGGGTTACAAAAGATAAGATCTGTGCTATGAATACAGTTTTCAGACTCCACTTAGGAAAATAAGTTGAGGGAATCAGATCACTGTAGAGAAAATATTGAGGATGCCACAGCAGGTGAGGGTCAATAGTGTGATACTTTATGAAGATCTTTATTCACTAAAGACCTCCAGTTACAGGACTGCAAACCCAAAGGTGCTAAGTGCCATCTATCCTCCAAGAGATGGTTTTGTATCTCCATATTACAAGGGGACCAGGTGAAGAATGGACATGGAAATGAATGGGTAGTTGCCAAGGCCAGGAGGAAAGTACAGTGCACATGTGTGGGAAGATGTAGATCCCAGTTCCGGCGAAGCTCTGGGGACATGCCCCTGCTGCCCACAGGGCCAGGCCATGTTTAAACACACTGTAGATGCAATACATATGCTAGGGAGTTGCTCAGCAGCCCAGATGATGAGACTGAAACAAAACCACTCTTGGCTGAGCTGGCTAAAAAGAAGCAAACTCTACTGACAATGGCTGAACCCTTGCAAAGTCCAGCTGAGTCACCCAACTGTGTGGTCCTAAGACCTCCTCCTTGTACAGGTGAGAGAATGGAGCTTAGGGCACTGAGATTGTTCTTCCCATCACATACAAGCAAGAAGTGATTGCCAAGGACAAAGTTCCTGCTAGAATTTTGAGATCCTACCAGAATTTCAAGCGCTCCACTGAGAATTCAGAAGTCATTGTTGGTCACTAATAACCTGCAGGGTCAGTGGTGAGAAGTTCCCTCTGCCCAACCAGCAGCCTTCACAGCTGATAAGTCATTATTCTGGAGGTCACTGCAGATGTCTACACCATGTCTCCAACCTCCCTGCTCAAGGTCACAGAACACAGGATTTCTCCTGCCCTGTGTTGATATCATGCTAGGCAGAGCACTGGCCTATCTCTATCAAGGCCCTCACACCCTGAGGCTTTGCCAGAGTTCTCATGTACTCAACTGACCTGGCAGGACTCCTTAGGAACTGAAACCCCAAAATATCATGCAGTCTAGGTTGGTTGGCTTCAAAATGAATTTGTCCATTAATTTCAACTGACATGTACAAGTCCTGTACCTCTCCTCAGAGGTTATGTGGGCCCTTCTGCAGACACTGTTTCACTTCTTCCAGTGGTTATACCATGAGGCCAAGGTCACTTCAGCCCATCCATAACCTGGGCTGAAGAGGGAAACAACATACAGTATGTGAACAACCTATGGACAGGATGCAGCTAGAATTCAGATTCCAGTTCAGTCTACATGTCTCCAGAGTCGAGGTCATTTCTTTCTTGTTCATCTTCTGAAATTGATTGGTAAGGACATTAATGGTAATAGAGTTAGCATTTCTTTAAACAGTTGAGCCAGCCATGATGGAAGATACTTCTATTCCCAGCACTCTGGGAGGCTGAGACAGGAGAGTCACAACTGGTGAGAATTTCCCTCTGCTCAACATAGCAAGGGCAGTACCTGGGCAACGTAGTGGTTTGTCTCAAAATGAAAACATGAGAAACCTACTGGAGATGTGGTTCAGTGCAACTAATCAACAACAACAGCAAGAACAAGAGCAATAACAAAATGTTACAGACAAATCTAGTATCTGGGTACCTGGAAACTCAAACTACCTGGAAGCTCACCTTAGCTCACCCAATTCTCAAGCTCAGAACTAGCTCCTGAGGGTTAACTTTATTTATTTTTTAATTTTTTTTTTATTTTTCAGTACTAGGAATAAAACTCAGGACCTTGGGCTTGCCAGGTAAGCGCAGTACCACTGAGCTACATTCCCAGCCCCTGATAGTCAATTTTAAATCCAAAAACACCCTAATTTTTTTTCTAAATTTTCTCCACTGAAGTTGTTTCCCCTAATTTGTTCTATGATGTTTGGTCCCATTTCATTTTCTTTTTAAAATAAGACTCATACTACACCTGAGGCTGAGTTTGAGGCCAGCATGGACTACAAAGTGAGACTCTGTCTCAAAACAAACAAACGAAAAGTTACACTGCACCTAAGAAACTGAACCCAACAATATGCCTTTGAGTTTCTGCCATGATAGCACATAAAGGTCTCTTCCATTATTTATAACCACCAGAGTTCATTTCAGGGCATCAGTACCTATGTTGGCTTAGATCCAATATGTCTCTCTAGGGCTGGGGCTATAGCTCAATGCACAGCACCTGCCTGGCAAGTGCAAGGTCCTGAGTTTGATTCCTGGTAATAATAATAATAATAATAATAATAATAAATGTCTCGCTAAAAGCCTTATGTGCTCAGGATAGGGTCTTTGCAAGGTGATTGATCGTTGATCGGATCAAAGATTGGATTGCTGATTGGATCACTAAAGGTGCTGGGAAGAACTGGGGTCTAGATAAAGGTGGTAGCTCCCTGTGTCATGACCTGGAAGGATGCCATTCTTGTCCTTCACCCCATCTCCACTCTCCACGTTCTGGCTGCCATGGCTGGACATCTGTCCTCCACCAGACCCTTCTGCATGCTATTACTGCCTTGGAGCCAACCAACCACGGACTGAGCTCTCTGAAACCATGAGCCAAAATAAACCTCTGCCCCCCTGGAAGTTGTGAGTGTCCCTATAATGGGAAAGTAACCAATACAGTACCCTTCTGCTGCTTATTTATCTGTTGCTTCAGCCATGGGCATTTGAGTTATTTTTTTTTTTCTGTTGAAACAATAATACAGTGCTCTCCTGACAGTGTTTTCTCCTGCATATGTGCAGTGAGGTTTTTGGTGGGGAGGAGATGATATGTGTATGTTTACCACAAATATACAGGTAGTTCCTGATATGTGATGGCTTAGCTTAAAATTTTTTTTCACAATGGTGTCAAAGTGATGGACATTCTCTAGAAACTGTACTCTACATTTTTTTTTCTGTATTTAGGACAGGGTCTACAAGATGTACAAGGTCTCACTATGTAGATCAAATTCGTAGTGCTTCTCCTGTTTTCAGCCTCCCAAGTGCTGGGTTTACAGGCGCACACCCACATGCCCAGTCTCAGTCACCATCTCAGCACACCACCTAAGCAGGCGCTTTAGTCCACTGAGTTATCAGGCCAGCTCTGTACTCTAAATTCTTAGATTTAAAATCTTTCCTTGGACATTGGTACTCAGGTGGGTTCTTTTTCATGAATCTGGGAAACAGCAGCAAGCCTCAGTCCTAGACAGCCTGCGAGTCACCAGGGTGAGCACCCGAGACTTTACACAGCACTGAGCAGGCTGGTGGGGTAGATGGAGCTGATGCACATACAGCATGCTGTTTTCAGCTTCCAATGGGTTTATAGGAACATAACCCCACAGTAAGTAAAGGAGCAGCTGCACTTACAAATGTGTTTCTGGACACTGAGTACAGATGTCACCAGATCACTCTGAAGAGGCATGGCTCATTTACATTTTCACCAGCAACACTAGGAGGAAACCATCCCCCCATAGTCTGGCAAACCCATCTGGGCCTCACACCCTTCACAGTGAACTACATGCCCAGCTTTTTAATTTGTTTTTGTTGTTAGGGCTCACTAAATCACTAATCCGTAGCCCCTGCTTAGGCAGACGCAGGGACCAAACCCTGTGCCAGCCCAGCCCCCAGGGACACGCTGAGACCTCCATTGAGACTGGGCGTGGTGGCACATGTCTGTAATCTCAGTGCTTGGGAGACTGGAAAATAGGAGAATCACTGCAAGTCTGATCTGTGTAGTGAGACCCTGTAGACCCTGTACTAAATACATTATAAAAAATCACTAATTTGTGCAGCAAGGCTCAAACCCCAATCTCCTAGAGTACTGGGGTTGCTGTGGCTTCTCTCATTCTTTAGAAATTATGACAATTCTCTCAGAAGTATTTTATATCCAATAAAGGACAGAAGATTTAGGTAGAAGCAATGCTCAGGGATGTCCTTGGGCTCACCTCAGGCTTTCCATGAGCTCTGCAAAGACTTGCCTCCTCCCCACCCCATCTCTGCAGAGGAAACCAACCCTACCCAAGACACACAGCTGTTAAAGGCCTACAGTCGTATAATAAATATTCACAGAAGTACCCAACTCATGATAGCAAACATCGATTTAGCTCATGCGTCTGCTATGTGGCTGATCTAGGATAGGCCCTCTGAGATGGCTCGGTTTTTCCCTGTGTGCCTCTCATGCTCCCCAGGGACCAGCATGTCTACCCAGGCATGTTCTTCTCATGGAAATAGCAGGGCACAAAAGAGAAAGCCTATATGAGCATTTCAAGGTTCTGGGCCTCTTGCCTGCAAGTACATCATTTGCCAAAGCAAGTCCATAGCCAACCCACACACAGAGCAAGGAAGTCCACTCCTCCCATGTCATTGAAGTGGGAGAGATGAGTGGTCAGTGAGTCTATCACAGAGGCAGGATAGAAACTGAAATCTGCCTGACTCCAGAGCTCTGCAGAATTGGTACCCTCAGAATGAAAGAAATTGTTTCCTGGGTGTCTTGGTTACTTTTCACTCATTGCAGGGACACAATACCCAACACCCAAAATTAAGGAAGGAAAGGCTTATTTAGCTCACAGTTTGTGGAGGCTTCAGTCTGTACTCAGCTGGCTTCCAGGCAGGGTAGCACATGGCAGAGGGCAGCAGTTCATGATGGCAGAAAACAGTGAAGAGCAAAGGCAAGGGCAGAAACTGTGGCTTCTGGCAAGCTTCTCTCTCTGCCCTATATTGTAAACAAACTACCCTGGGCTGAGGGTGCAGAATTCACACAATGTCCGTGCCCTCCTCTTGCACAGGGTGAGGATATTTACAATCTAAGAATCCTGGCTCCCTACTGAGTCACTTCATTAAATTTCTAAACTTCTCAAGTTGACACAACATATCAAACACTACAATCCATCCCTTGTCAACTGCACAACCGGATATTTCTTTAAACCAGTTTCCAAGTACATAGACATGCTTATTAACATTTTACAATTGAACATTGCATTACATTAGAACCATGACATTTTGCCCCAGGCACCCCTTCTGCAAAGATTCATGCACATCCCTTTGTGCAAAGGTATTTTAGTCCATCTATAAAAGTTGCCAAAGTCCTAACAGTTTCAGCAATGCTGAAAAGTACAAGTACCAAACCTCCAAAATCTAAAGCAAACTTTTAGCTATGAATCCCTGTACAAATGAGAAGTTAGACACTCCCAACATTTCAAGGCATAAGATAAACAGTACCATTCCAAAAGTTATACGCAGCAGGGTACAAACAATTGGAACTAAAACGAGTGCAAAATCCAGAAGAGCAAACATTAAGTCCTGTAGTTCCATGGGGAATACCCGATGCAACCTGTAATGAGTTGTGAGTTCCAAAAGCCTTGCATGGTTCCACCCCTAGAGCACTTCTGCTGGTAGCTCCCATGCCTTTTTCTCTGGGGCTGGCTTTTCTCTCTCCTTGAAGCTCTCCTTAGACAATCCATATACCTGGCTTTTTTAAATAGTTGAGGTTTCCATTGAATAGGCTTTTCACTCACTGCTTTACATACTGCCCTCTCAGGGGCACACTCCTGGCCTCCCAGACCTTCTGAAATTTAGGTGGAAGCCTTCTTAACCTCAGAACTCCTGCATTCTGCATGTACCTAAAACCAATACCACATGGATGATGCCAAGAGCTACTGCCAACTGGAGCAACAGCCAGGCTTTCTTCTCTCTTGGCTGTAGGGGTTGAGTGCCTAGATTTCTGATAACTCTGACCCTGACTCTAAGAAACAAATTATCTATGCTGATGCCATTCTGGAATCTTGTATGGCTGCCTCCTCCATTCTGGAAGCTGGTGTGGCCTCCACCTCCATTGTGGAAAATGGGGCTCTTCGGCTTTCTTCTCCAAGCAAAGTCCCTCACCCTTGCAATTCTGAGGCTGAAAATGTGAGGACCTGCCACTTGCTATGAGGCCCTCAGACTATCTTTTCCATTCTTCTATTCCTCCTGGACAATGGAGATCTCAGCTCTGTCTTTGCAGTCCACAGCCTTCCTGGTGCTTCCTCTCTGGCCAAACTCACAATATTTTAAATTTTCCTGCTGGTCTCTTTGCTCTTGACTTTCAACATAAATCTGACTAAAAATGCCCAACAATAATCATGCTACTGCCCCAATATTTGGCTGTTTTGAAATTTCTTTTTCAAGATTAACTAGTCTGTACTTAATCTCACTCTCAGGCAAAGTCTCTGGACAGGAGCAAAATGAAGATAAACTTTCTGTCAAGCCATAACACAAATCATCTAGAGTCCAACAACCAATATAGTTCTTCCCAGAATAAACTTTCCCAGCCTCATCTTTACAAGCAGGCTTTTTAATCAGTCTTCTGGTCTTCTGAGCTCTGACCAGAATCTCCCATCAGAACAGTCAAAGCTATTCCAGTGCTTTGCTTGTAGGCAACATTTCAAAATCTTTTTCTGTCTCTTCCCATAAGCCATTCCCAAAAGCTTGTAATCCACATGGTCAGATTTAGCCACAGTAACAGCCCCACTCCTGGTACCAATTCTGTCTTGATTACTTTTCACTCATTGCTGGGACAAAAGACCTAACACCCAAAATTAAGGAAAGAAATGTTTATTTAGCTCACAGTTTGTGGAGGTTTCAATCTAAACTTGGCTGGTTCCCAGGCAGGGCAGCACATGGCAGAGAGCAGCAGTTCATGGCAGCAGAAAACAGTGAAGAGAAAGGGCAAGGGCAGCAACCTGTGGCTTCTAGAGAGCTTCTCTCTCCTTATATTGTAAACATGCTACCCTGAGGCTGGAGGTGTAGAACTCACACAATGTCCATGCCCTCCTCTTGCACAGGGTGAGGATACTTACAAACTAAGAATCCTGGCTCTCTACTGAATCACTTCATTAAACTTCTAAACTTCTCAAGTTGACACAATGTATCAACCACTACTCTGGGTGACTGGAAGCTCCCATAGTACTATGCAAAACTTCCTGGTTCCTCAGTATCAGTTACCTCTATTTTCCTACATATCCCATGTTCATTCTCTACCTTGGCCACAAGATTCCTGAGATTCAAACCTAGGCTCAGGCCTGTATGGTTGTAGACCCCTCAGTGTCTGCTCACATACCACTTTCACCACCACTTCCACCAACCCCATCCCCACCTCCTAAAACTGTAAGCATCTGAGCAATGGGGCCTTCAAGAACGCACCCACACACAGGTGGTCTAGCTTCACCTGACTTTCCGGGTTCATTCCACATCCATTCCCTTTTATTCCAACCTCACTATGCTCAGAGACAGCCTCTCTGGCACCCTCACTCACGTCCTCTACAGAATTTACTTTCAGCATGGCTTTTTCTTTCGTCCTCCTTCAAATCTCAACTCAGGCATCACTTCCTTTTCAAAACCATCCCTGACCCATTCCCAGGATGTTCATTACTTCCTCCTTTTGTGTATCTTTCTTTCACAGAGACATATCAAGTACATTCTAAGGAATGGAGCATACTGGCCCCAGTTCCAGACTCAGACACGTGCAGGGTCTACCAAAACACACTGGCAAAAGACAACTAGAAAAAGGCACACCAGGAGTCTATGAAAAAAATCCCTATTTTTAGTTCATGTTCCTGCCATACCAGTTACAGACATTTGAATATCACCCCAGTAAAAAGGGAATGAACCAACTCTGCCAAACAGCAATGTGTCATGTGGGAATGTAGGGCCTGGCTCTGTTTTGTTTTGTTTTTTAGAGAAGATGTAAATCTGGATTTTTATTAGCAATACAGATATGTTAATATTCATAGATCTCTCAGAATAGATCCAGGTGGATAATAAATACTGTATGAGTGTCACAGCAAATTGTGGATGGGTGGATGGAAAGACTGGAGGAAAGGAGGAAGGAAATTCTTCCTTCTAAGAAGGAAGGAGGCAGGGAAGAAAGCAAAGAAGAAAGAGCACATGGATGGAAGGAAAGAAAGACATGAAAGATAGATGAATGACAGACAGACACACGTGTGGACAGACAACACAGAAAAAGCTAGACCTCTATTTGAAAAGTTGACAATTAAAAAAAAAAAACATTGTATAGATAAAACTAAACTTTTCACAAGCCACAGCTGACCAGATGGCTGCCAGTTGCTTCAGATATACAACAGCTCTGGTACTCTGGAGGTGTCCCTAAGAAGAGGAAGTAAGGAGAGAGTGTGTGATCTCCCATCTAGAAAGCCTCTCACCCCGCTGAGGATACTCCATTCCTGCATGAGCCCCACACTGCCAGCCTTTTTCTTCTCTCAACTCTTTTTCCCAAGCCAGAGTGTGGGGAAGGGGGGCCTACAGAAGGGAAAAGTCACAGAGGATATAAATTACTTCTGTTGTGGGCAGAATTTTTCTACAGAGTTCAAAAGAAAGCTGAAAACCCTCTTGGACCTCAGAAAGGCTGTTTGTATGCCTTCTCTTCCAACCTCCATGACCAATGCCTAGGCCAGACCTCATCATCAGGGCTTTCTTGGACTCCTGAAAAGCCTTCCTGGCCTCATTCTCTTCTCTTTCAGTACATAGAACCACATTAGTGTGCAGTATGTCAGAGTGAATGGGTCATAGAGCCAGCTGACATTGCACTCTGGCTGCATGAACAAATACCTCAATGGCCTTGCACTCTAGCTCCTCATGTACAAAAGGGAGATAAGTTCTGCATCTCACAAGCTGTTATAAATATTCAGCTGGGAACATGCTTGCAGAGGACAAAAACAATGTCACAGTATTAAGGGTTATTACTACCAAAGTGCAAGTCATTTTAAGTCGTTTTTGGCTTAAGCATTTTTTTTTAAAGGTCTTTTTTTTT